>NC_081358.1:126580966-126880966 GCF_030684315.1 Stegostoma tigrinum | reverse complement strand
CAACCAACAAAGGGGAAGAAACCACAAAGATATGCTTGAAATCACTCATTATTTTTACTTTGTCAGTAAGGATGCTGATCAAATTAGTTTTTCGTCTTGATTTGCAACGTGACTTGCTGCTATCAATTCTTCCCTTGCGTACCAGATTAAAAATCAGAATACTTTTTAAGAAAATGTTTGTGGTGTTGGATCTTGCCAGAAATGTACAGCCTGTTAACAACTCATCATTATGAATATGTAAATTAATAGTAAATTGAGTGGATTAACATAAAGTTACCATTGTCCCAGAGGACCATAGGACTATTCTCTCAGTAGAGAAAAATGACTGATGGTGAGATTAACCTGAGGATTACCACACCTCAGGTGAGGAACAAGGAGAAGGTAGGACCTTTAAAGTAAATTAAGAGATATCCATCTTCTGCACATGTTGCAACTGGCTATGACCATAAGAGATAGAGCAGGAGTAACCCATTCAGCTCCCAAGCCTGCTCAGTTATTCAATAGAATTATGGCTGATCCAACATTCCTCACGTCCACTTCCCTGCACGTCCAGCATCTTGCCTTTAGCCTGTTCTTCATTTGACCATATGTACAATTGAAGCTTTGGAATTCCATTGTTGGTTAATTAATTTATTTGAGCTTTTCTTTTACATAGATTGCACAAATGAAGAACCCAAGGATACAAGTTCTGATGAGAAGTGTGACAGTAAGTGAAAGATTCGACAGATCTGTTCTGTGGTGATATTATTTCATGGAAAAGAAAAATGTTTCCAGAATTGCAACCATGCTGTGATAATAACAATAAAAACATCCATCTTTTACCTATGCCAAGTTATGATCTGGAATACAACGCCTGAAAGAGTAATGGATGCAAATAGAAATCTGCAGTACAGGCAGTTGGGATTCATTGGACTGTTTGTCCAAAGAACCAACATTGATAAGACGGGCTGAATGGTTTCCTTACATGCTGTATCATTCAATCATTCAAGGAACGTTGTAGCAAAGGGTAAAAAAATGGATGAGCAGCTTTGGTTAAAAGGACAAACAAGAGAAATGTGCTCTCATCTCAAGAACAAAGAAGCTATAGAGTAAATCTAATTGGAGTGTTCAAAACTATAGAGGATTGTAGTCAGGTTAAGAGGTAGTGAGTACGATCATCAAAGAAAGAAAAAGATTGTGAGATTAATGTTCAAAATGGAATGTGCAGGATCTGGTTGAAGCAGAATCTTGTTTTTGAAAGGCTAATGGATAAATAGAAGCCCTTTCTGTAATGACCCTCTGGTGAGGTAACAGCCTGATGGTATTATTGGTGGACTATTAATCCAGAAACTCAGCTAATGTTCTGGGGACCTGAGCTCAAATCCCACCATGGCAGAAGGTGGAATTTGAATTCAATGGAAAAGCTGGGATTAAATGACTAATGATAATCATGAATCCACTATCAATTGTTGGAAAAACCCACTTGGTTCACTAATGTCCCAATCTGTCATCCTTACCTGATCTGGCCTACATGTGACTCAAGACCCACAACAATACAGTTGGCTCTTAACTGCCCACTGGGCAATTAGGGATGGTTAATAAATGCTGGCCTAGCCAGAGACACCCATAACCCCCGAATAAATAAAAAGAGAGTGGCCCTCCCATGAGCACTGACCCTCTGACTGTGTGACCTTCCCTTTGTACTCCACATCAACTGTTATCTTATGCTTTTCACATTTGAAAACAATTTTAACTTTACATGGAAAGGGACTGGAGTGAGTTAATTCTTAAAGCTAGCATTGACATAATGGAGTGAATGGGCTTCCCTTGTCCTGCACTGTATCTGCATGGTTGGTCAAGCTTCTGTTTTCATAAATCACATGCAATTCAATTTATTTCCTGCCCATTCCCAAGGTCCATTGGTGGGCAACACCTTTTAATATAAACAAATTCATATCAGCATTAAAGTAAGGCGCAGAAGGTGCCACTCACATTCAACACCAGCCTGCTCGTATTGTCAGAGAGGATTTCTCAGGTGAAGGTAGCTATGGTGGATAAACATGCTGTGATGGGGATAGGGACAGTGGGTGTTATTCTTGCATTAAAAACACACTTCCTTGTATTTATCCTCTTTGGTATTTTAAAAGTTCTTGTTTTGTGTTCAGTTTCTCTGTTAATGAATCTACAGCCAGTAGCACAGAATCAATGATAATTCATTTTTTTATTCTTCAGCCTGTGACAGTTGCGTGGAAACTCTGTTGCTTGACTTGAACAAAATGGATTCTGACCTTCAAAAGATCAAATTTCAGCTTCAAAATGCAAACACAAGCTCTGCTGCACAGCATCGCATGAACAACTTAGACAAGGCCATAAAAAACACTGAGGTAAATCCAAAATCAGGCTTGCATACATTATCTTTTCCAAAGACTAACTTCTATCACTTGCATGCTGTCCCCAAAACCTTACAGACTGGCCCCAAGTAAAGTCTGAATTTACTTGCTAGGGCCAGTATGGTTTTTAACAAGATTGTAGAAATAATATACCAATGTAAGATTTAACTCTTAAGTTTAGTGAAATAAGATGCTGAAAGAGAGCATGAGCATCAGACCATAAGATATAGGAATAAGAGCAGGCTGTTTGGCCCCTTCAGTCTGTTCCATTATCCAATAGGATTATGACTGATCTGACATTGGTTTTAAGTGTGTAGACTCATAGTGTCCGTATGTATGAAGGCTTGGAGATATGTGTCTGCATGTAAGTACAAGGTATGAAAGTAAATTGGAAGTCAGTTACACTCAAATTTTCATGCTTTAAGTTAGAAAATGCAGTTAATTTATTATAGGTGTATCAATTTATTTTACCAGAATATTTCTTGCCAGCTTGAAAATTAATTGTGCATTGTTTAAGCAGACTAAGTAAAAGAAAAGTCAGAGTAATAGGCCTGAACACAAAAGTGGTCATCAAAATAGCTTGTGCAAATGGGTCTAATTAAATCAGTTACTGGCATCAAACTTTCCTACACCAGAATACATCTGCATGCATGTGATCAAAGTCACATACAATTGCACAGATACATACTTAAATGGGAGCATTTCCAATTCAGGAAAAGTACATAGTCACGATTGAATTGGAGCCAATTTGGCTGCAAATTTGATGTTCATTCTGGGAGGGTAAGGTACACTGTGTGTGAACTACATCCACTGTGCCATGTGGCACTGATGACCCAATGACCTGGAAATGAGGAAGGCAGCTTTGAAACAGTCAAAACAAGCAGTAATATTTCTCTCCAAAGAAAGCAGCCCAGGCTGATGGGTTGCAGTTACATTGCCAACACTGTTCTTCCTATCTCTTGAGTCATAGAGATCTACAGCACAGAAAAGGCATTCTTACCATCCACAAACTGGGGACAAACTCTCCTCTTGGAGACGTTGAGTGTAGTTCCAAACAGGACTAACTGCAGTGTGATTATATGGGCCATACCATTGTTGTTCCCAGTTCCCAGCAGCTTTCGTGTTGTCACTTTGCAGTGACAGTTCACTGTGGACCTTTGTCTCTGTGGTTCGACAGACCCTACATCACCCAGAAGAGTGACATTGATAATAAATGCAGCCAAAAATAACACATTTAGGTTACAAATTAAATGCTATAAATTGTTTTCCATTCTAGAATCAACTAAAGGTGTATCAGGCCACTGTGGAACGGCAAGTAAAAAAGACTGATGATTTGGAAAATGACAACATGAATCTCATTCAAGATGTCCATGCACTTGAGGAAAAGGCAAGTATTATTTGTAACAATTTGAAACAGTTAACACGTTAAAGCTTCTGAAAAGCTACAGAGGGACTTACCAGATTGATACCATAGATGAGGGTATCAATCCTCATTGGATTACCTGGAGATATAAAAGGAGCTGGGATTATTCTCCTTACAACAGAGAAGCTTAAAAGGAGATTAAATGAGGGTGCTCAAAATGATGCAGAGTATTGATAAAATTAGCAAATGGTTTCCAGTGGCAAGAGGGTTCATAAGTAGGAGACACAGATTGCAGATAATTGTCAAAAAAAACCAGAGTG
Source organism: Stegostoma tigrinum (assembly GCF_030684315.1). Classification (NCBI taxonomy): domain Eukaryota; kingdom Metazoa; phylum Chordata; class Chondrichthyes; order Orectolobiformes; family Stegostomatidae; genus Stegostoma; species Stegostoma tigrinum. The sequence goes on along the minus strand of NC_081358.1, from coordinate 126,876,914 downwards.
GAACTTTGTTTGCATACATGGGCATAACTGGAAAGCTTGGTCTGAGAGTGAAGCAGAAGAACAGTAATTTTCAAAAGGGAACCAGATAAGAACTTATAAAAGAAAATTTGCAGGACTGTAGGACAAAGGTAGGAAACTGAAACATACTCAAGTATTCTTTTCATAGAGCTGACACAGGCAAAATGGGCCAAATGGCCACTTCCTGTACGGTGTCATTCTGTGAGAAGTTATCACCTGAATAGTCTGTGTAAACTTCAGACGTACTGAAATCTGAAAATGTTTTACTTTAAGGCGGAAAAGAATTCGCGAACTATTCAACTGTTACTCACTTCAATCAATGTGACTTATCAGCGTGCACAAGACATGGCGACAAATATAGGAGATGTGTTGTTGAAGATCTTGGGTGAGCTGGTTTTTGCAGTTAATGCAATAGCTTGGTGTTGCTGATATTGTAAAATGGCCTTTGAACAGAAAGGATAATGGGAAGTGCAGATGCTGGAGAATCCGAGATAACAAAGTGTGGAGCTAGATAATGCTCCTCAGATGCTGCTTGGCCTGCTGTGTTCATCCAAATCCACACTTTATTATTTTGAACAGAAAGACTTCATTTCTAAAGTATATTTTACAACCTTAGAACATCGCAAAGCACTTTCATGTGATGTCGGTGTTATTGACAAAGGTCAACATTTGTAGAGCTGTGACTTTAAAGAGACAGCAATTCTCCAAGGTAGAACTTCCTCCCAGATCGGAGTACAAGTCTCACCCTGAGAAAAATGTTAAGTGACTGCAGAGCAAATCTCTCAGAATGGAACAGAAGCAGGTGTTGCTGGAAAAGCTCAGCAGGTCTGGCAGCATCTGTGAAAGAAAAAACAGAGTTAACGTTTCGGGTCCGGTGACCCTTCCTCTGAACAGCTCCTGTTCTTCCTGTTCTTTACCAGTCTGTCTTCAGCCTCTTGGGCCCCTTTTTCCTCCCCAATCCGCTCTGACTCTAAAGCACTTTTTAAGTTTCTTTTTTAAAACAAATTCTTTCATTAGGCTTTTGAACACAAATCTCCTTGTGCACTTCGGTGTCAATTTTTTGTTTCCTAATGCTCCTGTGAAATACCTTTGACTGCTACACTATGTTAAAAGGCGTTGTATAAAGGCAAGACAAATGGTAGTGAAGAGACAACAAAATGTGAGGCTGGACGAACACAGCAGGCCAAGCAGCATCTCAGGAGCACAAAAGCTGACGTTTCGGGCCTAGACCCTTCATCAGAGAGGGGGATGGGGTGAGGGTTCTGGAATAAATAGGGAGAGAGGGGGAGGCGGACCGAAGATGGACAGAAAAGAAGACAGGTGGAGAGAGTATAGGTGGGGAGGTAGGGAGGGGATAGGTCAGTCCAGGGGAGACGGACAGGTCAAGGAGGTGGGATGAGGTTAGTAGGTGGATGGGGGTGCGGCTTGGGGTGGGAGGAAGGGATGGGTGAGAGGAAGAACAGGTTAGGGAGGCAGAGACAGGTTGGACTGGTTTTGGGATGCAGTGGGTGGAATGGAGGAGCTGGGCTGGTTGTGTGGTGCAGTCGGGGGAGGGGACGAACTGGGCTGGTTTAGGGATGCAGTGGGGGAAGGGGAGATTTTGAAACTGGTGAAGTCCACATTGATACCATTAGGCTGCAGGGTTCCCAGGCGGAATATGAGTTGCTGTTCCTGCAACCTAGTGAAGAGAGCGGGTTTTACAAGTACTGAAAATGTGCATTGTATTAGAACAATCAAACATCCTCATCAGGAGAAACTAGGAAGGACTTTGTTGTTGCACTTGCATTTCAGAAATGTTGAAGACCATGGACACTTTTGATTCCTCATCTGGCACTGCATCCAAGCTAGGTGACGTGGAACAGATGCTCAATGAAATGAGAAATCGCAATTTCGACGAGGAGAGAAGAGTGGCTGAGAGGGAGAAGCAAGAGTCAAAAATATGTAAGTATTCTAGTCTTGAGAAAAATAAACACCTTTCATTGGTTTTCAACAGACATGTAAATCCAACCATTTAATTCCAAATTGCTGAAGGTCAATTAAATAAAATAAACTTGATGGCACAGGAAATGGTTAAGATGATTAGTATCCATATCTCTAAAGGGAAGCTAGCTGATGAGATGTTCGATCTGTGTAGATTTTGGTCATATTCTCACTTCAAATTTCAGAAAAATAATGAATTGTCCTATCAACGGTATTTCTTTTTCTCTTTACAACACAATAATTTATTTTCAATGTGATGTGACGATAGGTGCAATTTAATTTCAGTTCAGATTCTTGGTTGAGAATACAACTTACTTTGTTCAAGGACCATGGATGTAAGTCACTTATAAATATGATAAGGAAATCGCATTAGATTTCTTTATCCTGAAATGTTGAGAATGTACAATTTGCTATTACAGTGAGTGGCTGAATTGCACAGATGCATTTAAAGTAAAGTTTGTTGGAAAGAAATGAGCAGAGGATATGTTGATAGCACAGGAGGAAGCTTGTGTGGACCATAAAGGTGAATTTGTTAGGTCAGACCGTCTGCTTCTATAATACTCTTTCTAGAGATGATTTCTGAATTGACATAAACACAGGTTTCTTATCTAATTAAAGCTGTTGGAAGCAAGAATGGAGGTGGAAAAGCACAGCTGGTCAGACAGCATCTGAGAAGCAGGAAAGTCAACATTGACTTTCCTGAACCTTGGATGCTCTCAGACCAGCTGTGCTTTTCCAGTTCCACGTTTATTGTCTGAAGCTTCCAGCAGCTGCAGTCCTCTCTGACTCCAGGGAACAGGAACAAAAGTTGGTTTTGGATTTCCAAACTTGAGGTTGAATGTTGCCCTAAAGGAGGGAGTTTGTGTCAAGCTCTGTCACTGTATCACGGGGAAGCAGGTTGTCACAGAGAGCCAAATGATTGACAATGGATGAGGAAGATATGAGAAATCCTTTATCCATGATGTGGCAGGAGAAGGCCATCTTCTCATGGAGTAGGGTCACCTTTCTTTCAGGTGTCATTTCCCCCTGGCTCCAATTTCTACTCTCCCAGCTCCTGCTCCCAATGAAGTGTCACCTCCTAGGACCTCATCACCCTTAAGGTCCAAGCTGGAGGCCCACATTATTGAAAAGGTCAGAAATCACACAACACCAGGTTATAGTCCAATGGTTTATTTGAAAACACAGGCTTCGCCCCTTCATCAGGTGAAGTGAGAAAGAAGCACACAGAACACAGAATTTATAAATAAAAGATCAAAGGGTCACACAACTGATGAGGACGTATTAAACAAACCTACATTGCTGTTAAATCTTTAATCAGTTAGAAGGTTTCAATTGATTAATGTGTGTATGTAAATCCCAGAATTTCTTTCCAGTCACTGCCCTGAGGGAACTACAGGTTTTATCACTGTACAGAAGAGGTGACATTTTAGTCAGACAATGCATGTTAGGTGTGAGGCCTTGTGATTTTGGTCTGGAGTCAGACCAGTTTTATTTCTAAAGTAGGAACTTATAAAATGCCACATTGACCTACTGTCTATTAAATGTGTGTTTTTTGAACAAAATAGACAAACTCTCAGGGGCTAAATGACCTCCACCAAAAAACAGAATATAGGAACAGGAAATGCCATTCAGCACCTCAATTTCTCTGCTACCAAATGTAACAACAAGATCAGATACAAAGGTGGAAATCTGGCTACGTAATGTCACAGCAATTTTGGTTTCCCCAGTGTGTATCTATTCCAGCCCTAGCTGGAATCAGGAAAGAAACAATCCCAGGTATTGGCCATCATCCCAGTGAGATGGAGGAACAGGCTCAAGGACCTAAATGGCCTAGTCAGTTTGCAAAACTCCTCAATCTGTGAGACAGAATTCTTTTTAATCAAAAATGTAATTTTGTTGTTACTCTCCTATTTCTTATTTATTATATGTTAGTGCTTGACCGTATTAAGAATGGACTCGTAAAAAATATTGAACAGAACAAGCAACTCGCACGTAACATAAAGGATGCACTAAGTTTGTATCAGTCTAAGTTAATGGACCTTCAAGACGCAATGACTGAAGCAGCCAATCTAACTCGAAAAGCTGAAGACCTCAACAGAATTAATTCCATTTCACTGGAAGCTATTAAGGTGATTGTTAAATATCATTAATTGCATTACTTAATGGTTGAATTTTATTCCTTTGCAAAATCAATGTTCATTACAGTTCAACATTTAAAGTGATTTTTTTTAATCAGGAAGAACGTTGAAAGAACTATGGTGAGTTTTGATAAAGAATATAAAGGGCACCTGTTGTCAGTGGTAGGAGGCTCAGTAGTTGGAGCATACAAATTTAGGATAACTGGCACAAGAGCAAGAAGAGAGACAAGGTAATATTTTTAATGCACTGAGGGGCTGTAATGGGGAACATACCACCGGGCAGTTGGTGGAAGCTGATTTAAAACAAACTGTCAGAAGGAAATTTCTCTCAGCCATGATCTCATTCAAGTGCTCCAAGGGATCAAATGACCTCCATTAAAAAACACAACATATGAACAGGAGATAATAAAATGTGAGGCTGGATAAACACAGCAGGCCCAGCAGCATCTCAGGAGCACAAAAGCTGACGTTTCGGGCCTAGACCCTTCATCAGAGAGGGGGATGGGGTGAGGGTTCTGGAATAAATAGGGAGAGAGGGGGAGGCAGACTGAAGATGGAGAGAAAAGAAGATAGGTGGAGAGGAGAGTATAGGTGGGGAGGTAGGGAGGGGATAGGTCAGTCCAGGGAAGACGGACAGGTCAAGGAGGTGGGATGAGGTTAGTAGATAGGAGATGGAGGTGCAGCTTGGGGTAGGGGGAAGGGATGGGTGAGAGGAAGAACAGGTTAGGGAGGCAGAGACAGGTTGGACTGGTTTTGGGATGCAGTGGGTAGAGGGGATGAGCTGGGCTGGTTGTGTGGTGCAGTGGGGGGAGGGGACGAACTGGGCTGGTTTTGGGATGCGGTGGGGGAAGGGGAGATTTTGAAGCTGGTGAAGTCCACATTGATACCATTGGGCTGCAGGGTTCCCAAGCGGAATATGAGTTGCTGTTCCTGCAACCTTCGGGTGGCATCATTGTGGTACTGCAGGAGGCCCATGATGGACATATGAACAGGAGTAGGCTATTCAGCCCCTCAAGCCCGTTATACCAATGAGATCGTGGCTGATCTGTGGTCTAACAACGTATACCTGCCTTTAACCCATATTCCTTATCATCTTTATTTAATTTATCGCAGATTTAAGATTAACATTCAAGCCTACATCCACTACTGTTTGTGGAAGAGAGTTCGAAACATCTACAACCCTTTGTGTTTAGAAGTGCTTCCCACCACCTCCCCTGAATGATCTGACCCTAACACTCAGACTATACTCCCAGGCTGTAGATACTCAGCAGGGCTGGCAGCATCTGAGGAGAGAGATACAGAATTAACAGTTCAAGTCCAGTGACACTTCTTCAGAACTTAGTTAAATGATCATCTCCTGTTCTTCCTTTTCTGTGAAAGCAGTGTTCTGTTGTACAAATTTTACTGCAAGTCAAAAGGGTTTGGTTTCAGCTCAAAATTTAATTTAAAACATCTCTGTTCAAAACACACCAGTGACATCTCTTGGCCAAAAGAATGTACTGAACACCAACTATATATTTTAGCACACTGTGTTTGCATAAATATCATTCTTAAACAGAAAATCTAACAACCTTAACTTTTGGTAGAGCTCATCTATGTGGTATTGATGTATGTTGGAAGGATTTCCCATTTTAGAGATTCTTTCTAAACGCAAGTTATTGTTTTATTAATCCTCTATTTCTGCACTTCCTAGTCTTTAGTTCATCCAAAACATAGTATATCCATATCTGAACCCCCAGTAGATCCCTAATCCATCACTTCTGGGGTATTTCACCTTGTCTTCACAACAACAACTTTTATTTTGAACACATAATGTCAATATTAAACATCCGTAAGCACTTCACTATAATATTATCAAACAATATGATATGGAGCCACAGAAGGAGATATTAGGTCACATAAGGAGTATGAACAGGAGTAGCCCACTCAGCTCCTCACCTAAGTCATGCAATTGGATCATGGCTGATCTAACATTCCTCACATTCACTATCCTACCCTTTCCCCTTAAGCCTTGATTCCTCTACTGATCAAGAATCTACCTACCTCAACCTTAAATAAGCGCAAGGACTCTGCCCCCAAAGCTGTCTGTGGCAAGGAGTTCCAAAGACTCTCAACCCCCTGAGAGAAGCAATTTATCCTCATCTCACCTCATCCCTTTATTTTGAGACTATACCCTCTGGTCCTAGACTCTCCCTTGAGGAGTAACATTCCATCAGCATTTTCTCTGTCAAGCCCCTTAAGAATCCTATATGTTTCAATGAGATGACCTCATTCTTCTAAACTCCAACAAATAATGTCCCAGATAATAAAGTGTGAAGCTGGATGAGCACAGCAGGCCAAGCAGCATCTCAGGAGCACAAAAGCTGACGTTTCAGGCCTAGACCCTTCATCAGAGAGGGGGATGGGGTGAGGGTTCTGGAATAAATAGGGAGAGAGGGGGAGGCGGACCGAAGATGGAGAGAAAAGAAGATAGGTGGAGAGGAGAGTATAGGTGGGGAGGGGATAGGTCAGTCCAGGGTCAACCAGCTTGTAACTGATGTCCATTTCAAGCTCACTGACTACCACAGCTACCTAGAATACACCTCCTCCCACCCACCCTCCTGCAAAAATTCCATCCCCTATTCCCAATTCCTCCGCCTCCGCCGCATCTACTCCCACGTTGAGGCACTCCACTCCCGCACATCCCAGATGTCCAAGTTCTTCAAGGACCGCAACATTCCCCCCACAGTGGTCGAGAACGCCCTTGACCGTGTCTCCCGCATTTCCCGCAACACATCCTTCACACCCCGTCCCCGCCACAACTGCCCCAAGAGGATCCCCCTCGTTCTCACACACCACCCCACCAACCTCCGGATACAACGCATCATCCTCTGACACTTCCGCCATCTACAATCCGACCCTACCACCCAAGACATTTTTCCATCCCCACCCTTGTCTGCTTTCCGGAGAGATCACTCTCTCCGTGACTCTCTTGTTCGCTCCACACTGCCCTCCAACCCCACCACACCCGGCACCTTCCCCTGCAACTGCAGGAAATGCTACACTTGCCCCCACACCTCCTCCCTCACCCCTATCCCAGGCCCCAAGATGACTTTCCATATTAAGCAGAGGTTCACCTGCACATCTGCCAATGTGGTATACTGCATCCATTGTACCCGGTGTGGCTTCCTCTACATTGGGGAAACCAAGCGGAGGCTTGGGGACCGCTTTGCAGAGCACCTCCGCTCGGTTCGCAATAAACAACTGCACCTCCCAGTCACAAACCATTTCCACTCCCCCTCCCGTTCTTTAGATGACATGTCCATCATGGGGGTCCTGCAGTGCCACAATGATGCCACCCGAAGGTTGCAGGAACAGCAACTCATATTCCACTTGGGAACCCTGCAGCCCAATGGTATCAATGTGGACTTCACCAGCTTCAAAATCTCCCCTTCCCCCACCGCATCCTAAAACCAGCCCAGTTCGTCCCCTCCCCCCACTGCACCACACAACCAGCCCAGCTCTTCCCCTCCACCCACTGCATCCCAAAACCAGTCCAGCCTGTCTCTGCCTCCCTAACCTGTTCTTCCTCTCACCCATCCCTTCCTCCCACCCCAAGCCGCACCTCCATCTCCTACCTACTAACCTCATTCCACCTCCTTGACCTATCGCCTCCCCACCTATACTCTCCTCTCCACCTATTTTCTTTTCTCTCCATCTTCGGTCCGCCTCCCCCTCTCTCCCTATTTATTCCAGAACCCTCACCCCATCCCCCTCTCTGATGAAGGGTCTAGGCCCAAAACGTCAGCTTTTGTGCTCCTGAGATGCTGCTTGGCCTGCTGTGCTCATCCAGCTTCACACTTTATTATCTTGGATTCTCCAGCATCTGCAGTTCCCATTATCTCTGAAATAATCTCCCAGCCTGTTTAACGTTTGACCACATGACCAAAAGCTTGATCAAAAGGCTACAGGTTGCGAGAAGCATATATAGGGAGGAAAATGAGGGAACAATTTCTGGAGTTTAGGACTGAGATAGTTTGAGGTGTGGATACCAGTGAGGGATCAGTTCAAAATACTCCAATGTTTTATATTAAACGCACCTTGTATGTAGAAAGTTCTTGCTTGATAATGGCTGTATAAATCTAAGGTAATATACAGCATTATTTTCTAACAACAATATTTTGAAGCTATCAGATTTAAACAGAGTGGAACTTGGCACAAATATCTTCCCCAGAAGGTGGTGGAAGGCTGGAACTCACTGGCCCAAAGGATGGTTGAGTCAGAAATTCTTGTAACGTTTATGCAGTATATTCACTTGCATTGTCATAACCTTCAGAGCTAAGGCCAAGAATTGGAAAGTGAGATTAATATCATCAGATCATCGTTTAAGGGTGTAGAAATAGTCAATTTGTACTGTATTTGTCTACAAGTTTTTGAGTTAGGATATAAGAAGCATCTTAAAGGAGAAGGGAAAGTCAGAGGTTTAAGGTTTTTTTGGGGAGGTGATGTCCTAGTGGTATTATCACTGGACTGTTAACCCAGAGACCCAGGTAACGTTCTGGGGAACTGCATTCGAATCCTATCACAGCAGATGGTGGAATTTGAATTCAATAAATATCTGGAATTAAGAATCTAACGATGACGATGAATCCATTGTTGAGAGGCACAATGACTAAGTAGTTAGCACTGCTACCTCACAGGACCAGGGACCTGAGTTCGATTCCAGCCTCGGGCGACTGTCTGTGTGGAGTTTGCACATTCTCCCCGTGGCTGTGTGGGTTTCCCCCGGGTGCTCCGGTTTCCTCCCACAGTCCAAAGATGTGCAGATTAGGTGGATTGGCCATGCTAAATTGCCCACAGTGTTAAGGGAGGTGTAGATTAGGTGGGTTATAGGGGGATCTGAGATTCGGTGTGGACTTGTTGGGCCAAAGGGCCTGTTTCCACACTGTAGGGATTCTATGATTCTATGAAACCCATCTAGTTCACTAATGTGAACAGAGAAGGAAACTGCCATCCTTACCTGGTCTGGCTTACATGTGACTCCAGACCCACAGCAATGTGGTTGACTCTTAACCGCCTTCTGGGCAATTAAGGATGGGCAATAAATGCTGCCTGGCCAGTAACACACTGACCCCCTTAATAAATAAAGAAAGTAAAGGAGAGGATTCCAGTATTCTGAGTCCAAGCAGCTGTTGGCATGGCCACCAATGGGGAAGCTGCACAAGAGAGGAGTGCAGAGAGAATCATGGAGCAAGTGTAGGTCACAAGGATTTTCTCCAAAGAAATGAAAGGAAGGTGAAGTCCACTTGGAATCCTAGTTGCAGCCAAAGCATATTTCTGAAAATGTTAGAAAAGATCTCATTTTATGGTGTGAATGAAGAATCTTCATTTTTAGGACATGCCCCTTGGAAATCCAATGTACATTTTTTTTTCCACAGAGGAAACATGGCGAATTAGATATCAAACAAGTGGAAGTTGCAAGTTTGCTTCAAATGGCAGAAGTCACTCTTACTAATCTGAACAACATGCTCCGAATGCTGGATGAAAGCCAGGAGGTAAGAGAAAGCATTCATCACACCGCTATTTTGAAATGATATCTGAATAGACTTCACATTCATAGTCATACTTGATTATTCCAGAATTATGAGAAGCATGGAGCACAGTTAGATGGAGCCTTATCAGCGCTTGAAGACAAAATTAAAAAGCTCTCAAATGCTAACAACAAGGAGCCCATTGTGGTTAGTGCTGAGAAGCATGCTGAGAACTTGGATCAACTGTCAAAGCAACTCCAGAGGTAAGAGGGATTCAGGGAAAGGGCAGGAATGTGGTGTTGACATTGGTGACACACATCTGGAGCAGGTTGGGATTTGTAGCAGAGTCTCCTGGCTCAGAGGTGGGGACACTACCACTACATCAGATGAGCCCTGTTGGAGCTGAATTCTACTCTCAGGGTAGGCATTTTGCACCACTGCAGGAATTTTGGTAGTGAGTGACATTTCACTTGGATTTATTGCATTTATGCAGAATTTTAAAAAAAGCATAACTTTGATTTTAAACTGTTCATTTTATAACAGAGCAATAGCAGAAGTGAACCAAGACGCCTTAATCCAGCGTGTGGTCAATGCCTCTGATGCCTATGAGAAGATAATCAATGCAGTGGATGCAGCAGAGAGGGCAGCCAGTAAGGCAGCAAATGCATCACATATTGCTTTGCAGGTAAATGTCAAGACTCCCAGATAAAGTGCAGCTGGTTAAATGCTGGCTGTGGGCGAGTAGAGGAATGGACTAAATTGCATAACTGTCAACATATAAAAATTACTCAGAGGGAGTAAAGCTCCAATTACAGGGATAGCATTTTAGGAAGAATGTCAAGCCGTTGGAAAGGGTTGAGAGATGGAGAAACATCAATTCTCAAAATGTTTTAGTAGCACTAAAGAATATGCAGAGAATTGGGGTAGTCAGGAAATTTTGAATTTGAAGATGAGAATTTAAGAATAGGGCCCTGCAATTTCTTTCCTAAAGCTTACCAGCTTTTTCTTCTGTTTTAAGACATGATTTGGCCAATCTTTCGATCAGGACATAAGAACTAGGAGCAGAAATAGGTAGTTCAGCCCCTTGGGCATGCTCCATCTTTTAACCCATCATGGTTGATCTCTTCCCAAGGAAGAAGGATCATGCCAAGGGGAGGACAAAGCAACCATGGCTGAGAAGAGAAGTTAGGGGCTGCATAAAAGCAGAAGAAGAAGCAAACAATGCAGTGAAGATTTAGTGGGAAGTCAGAGGATTGGGAAGACTTTAAAACAAGCAGAGGACAACTAAAAACAGCAACAGGTTGGGGCAGAGGGTGCAGGGAGAAGATGAAAAGTGAGGATAAGTTACCTAGTAGAAGAAAAAAAGATTGTAAGAGTCTTTTTTTAGGTATCTGAAAGGTAAGAGAGAGACAAGTATGGACATTGGACAACTAGAAAATGAGGCTGGAGAAGTAGTAATGGGGAAAAAAGATATGGCAGAGGAACTGAATAGATACTTCTCACCCATTTTCACGGTGGAAGACACCAGCAGCGTGCCAGAACTTCGGGAGAGACAGAGGTGAGTGTAGTGGCCATCATGAGGCGAAGGTGCTGGAGCTGAAAGATCTGAAGGTGGATAAAACACCCAGAATAGATGGACTACACCCTGGAGCTCTGAAACAAAAAGCTGAGGAGATTGTGGAGACATTGGTGGTGATTTTTCAGGAATCACTGGAGTCAGGGAAGGTCCCAGAGGACTGGAAAATGGCTAATGTAACACCCTGTATAAAAAGGGAGGGAAGCAGGAGACAGGAAAGTATAGGCCAGCAAACTATAGGCCAATTTGCTTGACCTTGGTTGCCAGTAAGACTTCAGAAATTTTAGATTTGAATTAAGAATAGCATTGTGGAGTACTTGGAAGTGTGTAGTAATATAGGACTGAGACAGCATGGATTCAGCAAGGAGAGGTCATGCCTGACAAACCTGTTAGGATTCTTTGAGGTAATGAACAATGTGGGAAAGTGTGATGTAGTAAGAATAGAGGCATAAACTATTTTCTAAATGCTTCAAAAATCTGATGCACAAACAAACTTTGGAGTCCTTGTTCAAGATTGTCATAAGGTTAACATGCAGTTTCAGTCAGTAGTCAGGAAGGTAAATGCAATGTTAGCATTCATTGCAAGAAGGCTAGAATACAAGAGCAAGGATGTGCTCCAGACTCTGTATAAGGCTCTGGTCAGACCTTAATTTGGAATATTGTGAGCAGTTTTGGACGCCGTATGTCAGGAGGGATATTCTGGCATTGGAGGGGGTCCAGAGGACGTTTACAAGAATGATCACTGGGTTGGAGAGCTTGACATGTGGGGAGCAGTTGAGGAATTTGGGTCTGTACTCAATGAAGTTTAGAAGGATGAGAGGGTATCTGATTGAAACTTGCAAAGTACCGAGAGATCTAGATCGAGTGGACGTGGAGAGACTAGAATGCCAGAGCACATCTTCAGAGTGAAATGACGACTCTTCAGAACTGAGGTGAGGATAAATTTCTTCACGCAGAGGGTGGTGAATCTGTGGCGCTCACTGCCACAGAGGGCTGTGAAGGCCAAGTTCATGAGTCTATTAATAGATTCTTAATTGGTAAGGGGATCAAGGGCTATGGGGAGAAGGCAGGAGAATGGGGTAGAAAAACATGTCAGCTATGATCAAATGGTGTAGCAGACCTAATGGGCCAAATAGCAAACACACATATCTTACGGTCTTATGGCCAACTCCACTTTCCTGCATGCACCCGATATCTTTTTAATCCATTACTGATTAAAAAATGTCTGTCTGTCTCCTCCAATTTATACAGTGTTGAGGATTCACAGCATTCTGGGGTAGTGAATTCGAAAGATTCATGACCTTTTGAGAGAAGAAATTCCCCCTCATGTCTGTTTCAAATCTTCCTCCAATTCGCCTAAGACTATGCCCTATCATCTAGATTGAACATCCACTTTACTACTTTTTTAACCCCTTATCTGCTTCAATCAGTATTCCTGTCATCCTTCTCAACTCTAGTGAGTACAGACTTAACCGCTCCATTTCTTCTCATAAGAAAAACTTTCATGTCTGGAATTAATCTTGTGAGCTTTCTGTGACCTGTGTCTGATGCAGTTATATTCTCCCTAGTTTGAAGGGACCGAACAGGATGTGGTACTCCAGACAGGGTCTCACCAATGTTATGTGAAAAGACTAGTTAATCTACAATTCTTCTGTTTAGACAGAGATGGTAAATGTGAGGTTAAATAGAAGATTTCAAAATTTGGAGAGTTTTGAATAGCATAAATTCAGAGAAACTTTCTCACAGCTGGACAGTTAGGGAACAAGGATAAGATCTTTGACAACACGATTAGAGGGGAGATGAGGTGAGATTATCATATACAGCACATTGTCATGATCTGGAGCTCACTGCCTAAAAGGGCAGTTGAAACAGCTTCGAGGTTATATCTCACCAAATGATTGAATTTTTCCAAGTGGTGACCAAGTGTGTAAATAAGGGCAATGTATTTGTTGGAATCCACTTGGATTTCAGCAACGTTTTTGATAAGGCCCCATGTGGGAGACTGATAGCAAGGGTAAGAGCCTACAGGGTCCAAGGACATTTGACAAATTGGATGCAGAATAGGCTAAGTGGCACGTTGCAGGTGGTGATGGTCGAGGGGTGTTTATGTGACTGGAAACCCAGTGGGGTCTGTAGGGATCAGTGTTGTTGTTTGTGGTTTATGTAAATGATTTAGACTTGATTACGGGAGGGCTATTAAATAAGTTCACAGATGATACAAAAATTAATGAGACGTAAAAAGAGGCTAGCCTTAGATTGCAGAAGGATATAGACAGTCTGGTCAGATGAGCTGATCAATGACAAATGCAATTCAATCTGAATAAGTGTGAGGTGAAGCACTTGCACAAGAGAAACATAGCAAAGGAATACATGATGAATGGTAGAACTTTGGGAAGCACCAAGAATCAGAGGGATCTTGGTGTGCATGTGCACCAGTACCTTAAGGTGTCAGAACAGGTGGAGAAAGAGGTTAAGGCAGCATATGGGATCCTTGCTTTTATTAGCCGAGGGGCACAGTATTTAAAAACAGGGATGTTATGCTGAAACTGTATAAAAGAGGAGGAGACTGAGGGAAACATGATGGAGATGTTTAAAAATTATAAGGATTGCAGACAGTCTCGACAAAAAAGTAACTTTCGTCCTTGGTGGAGAAATCAGTGACCTGGGGCATAAATTTAAAGGAAGGGGCAGTAGATTTAGAAGAGATATGAGGAAAGAATTTCTTCACCCAGAGGGTGGTGGGAATCTGGAGCTCACTGCCTATAAGTCTGGGAGAGGCAGAAACCCTCATCACACTGAACAAATATTTAGATGTGCCAAGGCATACAAGGCTATGGGTCAAGTGCTGGAAAATGGAATAAGAATAGTTAGGTGGTTGTCTTTGACCAACACAGGCCTGATGGGCTGAAGGGCCTTTTTCAATGCTGCAGACATCTATGACTATAAGAATGACTTTCTGAAGGGAATTGGATATAATTGGAAAGAAAATAATTGGGACAAAGAACAGGGAAGTGAGATTAATTTCTTGGGCAATTAGGGATGGATGATAAATGCTGGTCTTGCCAATGTATGTGTCCACATCCCATAAATGATTGAAAGTAAATTTGGATAACTGTTGAAAAGGTCTGATTCATTGAGATGAAGAGTTTCCCCATCTATAATTCTAGATTTTAGTCACTTGCAGTGGTTGTATTTTGGCACAATGCCAATGTTTCTTTGAAGACACTCCTGTAAACTTGTGACTTATTTATGCTTATAATTGTGGTTTTAGGCCGTGGTGAAGGAGGATTTGCCTGGTCAAGCATTTGAGTTAAGAACCAAAAGTGATGACATTTTGTCCACGACAAATGGATTGAAAAGAACCTTCACAGGTGGAGTATTTAAGTTCAATTTAATATAGGTGTCCAGGGATCCCAGTGATAGTCAGATGTTAGGTATGCCATCACAAATTGTCAAACAAACAAAAGAATTAATGGAAAGATATACAAAATAAAAACAGTGGAATCTGATTGGGATTGCTTATCGACAGGTTAAATACCATAATAGTTGCATGAGCTACTTTATCGAGATAACAATGTTAGGAACACAAAATGTGATGTTTCGGGCCTAGACCCTTCATCAGAGAGGGGGATGGGGAGAGGGTTCTGGAATAAATAGGGAGAGAGGGGGAGGCAGATCGAAGATGGATTGAGGAGGAGATAGGTGGATTACAAGAGAGTTGCAGTGGGAGAGAGATCCCCTGAGGTTTGTCCAGAGGGAGCAGGGTAGCTTCTTCAGGTTAGGCATCCCTGGAAGAAGCTTCGCAGTGAGTTTAAAATTGTATCAGAGATAATGAGAACTGCAGCTTTATCGAGAATTGACTTGTACACCCAGGGCAGAATGTAATGCTCTTTCCTGAGGCATGTTTGGAAGTCAGGGCGGGGTCATTTAATCAAGTGGAATTGTGTAAGGTGGGGAGCCCAGCATATTCCTGCCTCCGGTCCAATTTAAACTCAGTGTGGGAAGACTTGTGGATGGCTTTCCCACACTACTGGCCATTTGTTTTGACATATAGCCCTGTCTTGTTTCACAGAATTGTCATGGTGAGGGAGGCCATTTGGCCCATGTGTTGGAGTCGGTTAGCTCAGTTGGCTGGTTTGTGATAACAGGATGGTCAACATCACGGATTTGATTCCTGCACCAACTGAGGTTACCAGGGAGGACTTACTGTCTTAATCTCTCCCCTTACATGAGCCATGGTCACCCTCAGTTAAACATACCACCGGTTGTGTCTCTCTCGCTTTTTCTCTCTCTGTCTCTCTCTCTCACGAGAGAGCAATACCACAGTGACATGACCTTTACAAGTGTGCACCAGCCCTCCATGCCAATCTCCTGCCTTTTTCCTTAAAGCTGTATTTTATTACTTTTTAAATAATCATCTCATGCCCTCTTGCATGTCTCAATTGAACATACCTGCACCACATTTCCAGGTAATGCATTCCATACCCTAATACTCACTGTATGAAAAAGATTTTTGTCACCTCACATTTGCTTCTTTTGCAAAATATTTTAAAACTGTGCCCTTTGATTCTCTATATGTTCATGAGTGAGACCAGTTTCTCCTCATCCGCACTGTCTAAACCCCTCATGAGTTTGAAAACGTCTGTCAAATCTTCTCTTCGCCGTTTTGTCTCCAAGGAAAACAGTCCCAAAGTCTCCAATCTGCCCTCATGACTGAAGTGGAACCATTCCCACAAACCACTTCAGCACTTGCACCATTGCATTCACAACTTTTCTATAGTATAGTGCCCAGAACATTTGCACAATCCTCCAGCTGAGGTTTAACCATTGTCTTCAGGTCATCATAATATCCCTGCTCATCCACTCCATGCCCCTATTTGTGAAGGCTTTTTGCTTACAGGATCCTGATGGGAGTGAGAGGCAATGGGCACAGGGCTGGGAGCTTTGGTGAAACACACTTAGTGCCTGACTGAGAGACCCAGCTTTGGGAAAGGAGAGCACACAGGGAGAGAACCAACTCCTCTTGCCCTCTTTCGCACACAACCCATTGCTTAAATTTCCATTCCCCCACTTAGCTGTGGCCTGGCATTCGTCACTGGTCTTGTGTTTCTGGTGGATGCAATAACTGTAGCTGCCATTATCCCTTTGGCAATGCCTGCAGTGAAGAGCTGTCAGCCTCCAATTAGCTGGTAGTTCCTGTGGATTTCAGTCCCAAGGGTCCATGGTTTGGGGAAGATCTGCTGCTGGCTACTCAGTACCTGATTGGTTCTTAACCTATTGTACAATTGCCAAAGGAATTGGGTCTCTAATGTTACCGGCTGTCTAGCAGGGAGCTCAGACTCCTGTCATCTGGCAAAAATACCACTTCCAAACTGTACTTCTGTCATCTATTAGTACAGACTTGATGGGCCCAAAGGACATCTACCTTACTGCATTAACAAACAATGTATGGCAAAATATTTTGAAAAATGATTCAGCCTGCTGCCATCTCGGGATCATCAAGTCTTTGCTTCTGTACAGAAAAATTAACTCTTGTTATTTTGCAGATGTTTCATCAACGCTTACAGATGCAACTAATCGCCTTGACACTGCAACACGTAAGAAGAACCAATTGCAGCTTGATCTTGCTTCACTTCAGACCAAAGTCAAACAAATAAATAGAGGTATGAATTCATGTCTTGTGTAAAAACTGGTTCAGATCAATGGACCAGATAAGCAGGAGGAAGCCATTCAGCCTCTCAAGCTTGTTCTGCCATTAAATTAGACCGTGGCTGATCTCCGCCTTAAATCTATTTATCTATCTTTGTTCTTGACCTGTAAGACCCTTTGCGATTCAGTTTCAGTTTTGATATTTTAAGTTGAGCCTCATCCTCAATTTTTTTTCTTGGAGGGACAGACTTCCATGTTTCTGCCAACCTCCATGTGAAGTGTTTCTTAACATCATCACTGAAAAGCCTAGATAATTTCAATGTTATTTCCACTTCTTCTGGACTCTCACCAGTTTCTTTGTAATTCCATCTCATATTCTGTATTCACTTCAAACTCTTCATTTGGATCACTGTTACTCTTCAGCACTTGGGCAAGTCTTGTCATTATTAGCTCTTGCTGAAGTTAAAATAAGCATTTTTCAATGTTTCCTTTCTTTCAGATGATGTTGGTGAGACTTTAGACATGGCAAAAGACGCAGCTAAAGAAGCAAATGATACTGCTAATAGGGTGATGTCTAAGCTGCAGCCAATAATTAATGATGTAGGAAACCTCAACAAGACATCAGAGAATATTGCAAACACTACAGCTATTAACATAGCTTTAAAGGAGGCTGAAAATTCAGGTAAGTAAAATGATTTCTATCAATGAGTAATGCTAACATATGAATTAGGGGCAGGAGTAGGTCATTCAGCCCCTCCAACCCTGCTCCATTATTCAATAAGAACATGGCCAATCTGATTGTCACCTCAAATCCACGTTTCCACCTAAAAACATTTCATCCCCTGCTTAACAAGAATCTACTTATCTCAACCTTAAAAAAACCAAAGATTCTGCTTCAACCATCTTTTCAGAGAGTTCCAAAGACTCATGACCGTCTGAAAGAAAAAAAATGCCAACCTCTGTTTTAAATGGTGACATCTGATTTTTGAAGAGTTACCACTAGTTCCATATTCTCCCCCAAGATAAAACATCCTTTCTTCATTTACCCTGTCGAGACTTCTCAAGATATTATGTGTTTCAATCAGTTGACCTCTTACTTTTCTAAACTCCAACTGATGGAAGCCTAGTAACATAGAAATAACTTGCTGTTTTCACTCAGCCTATGCCATCCAGTGACTCCAGTCTCAAACCAATGTGGTAGATTCCTTACGGTCTACCCTAACAAGTCACTCAGTCATATTAAACTGTAATTTTAAAGTAAACACTACATGTGTCGCAGCTGTTAAAGAAAACATTTGGGGATGGGCAATAAAAATTGGTCTATTTATACAGGGATTTCAGTAATGTACAATGTCTTTCTTTGAAAGAGTGCTGAGGAAATTTCATAGAATGGCACCAAGAATGAGGAAATGTTATTAATTTGGAGAGACTGGAAAGGTCGGATTGTTCTCCTTGGAATATAGGCAGATTTAATGAAAGCATTCAAAATTATAATATGGTAAAGGTATTTATACTTAAAGAAAGGTCAGTTGTCAGTTGCAGAGAGAATATAATAGAGCAGCAACAGACGACTCACCACTGACCCCACCTCTCAAAAGAAAAGCCTTCACCACCATTCAATACTGTTATGGCAGATTTTCTGCCTCAAATCAATGTTCCCACTCATTGTCTATATCCCTTGATTCCCCAAGAAATCATAAATCTGCCTCAGATACACTCAACAATAGAGCATCCACATTTCTCTTAGGGAGAGGACCAAAAATTTACAACCCTGTTAATAAAAACTAATCTAGATTCCTGAGCTGGGGAAACTCCTTAGTGATATTTAACAAAATGAATCAAGGGTGAGACAAGGAGAAACCTTTGTGTGGGTGTTATGGTTCGCAATGCGCTGCCTTGAGGGGCTTTATAAGTAAATTCTAATTTTCAAAGAGAATTGAATAAATGCTTTAAAGAGAGTAATTTATAGAGCTACCAAGAAAGAGCAGAAGGGAATGTGATAATTCTTTATCATTCTGAATACTGATGTGGTGGTATTTTCAGTAGCTAGACTAACAAATGTTTGAAGTAACCATTGAAAGTTAATGTTTGTTCTCTCACACAGTAAAAAATTTGACCAATACGCTACCAGGCCTTGTGAAGAAGCTAAAGGATTTAAGCCAAATACAACCTGTCAATAACATCTCCAAGAATATAGGCCGAATCAGGGAACTTATTGATCAGGCCAGGGAAGCTGCTAATAAGGTTTGTGTTATTAAATGGATTAAAAGTCAATGTTTTGGATACTCGTTTCAATTATCTCACAAATTAATCATAAACTGGAATTTTCTGCATTATGAAAGACACCTTAACATCTGAAGCTAATGACCATAAAGTTACATAGGAACAAGAGGAGATCATTTGGCTCAAGAAATCCCTAAGACCGAAGGTGGAGGAGAAGCAGAATTGTTCCAATTCTCTGGCTTACCACTAACCTTTGCCAGATTGTTTTTCTTTCACTTTGATACTATCCTTAACTCCTGTGGTTAACCATGTTTGGCTTATCCCCTTCCTAGAATTTTGAGAAGATTTGTAGCTGAGGTTGAGGTTCTGGATGTAAGTTTGCTCGCTGAGCTGGAAGGTTCGTTTTCAGATGTTTTGTCACCATTCTAGGTAACATCATCAGTGAGCCTCCAGTGGCGTTATGTCCCGCTTTTTATTTATGGGTTTAGGTTTCCTTGGGTTGGTGATGCCATTTCCTGTGTTGGTGATGTCATTTCCCATTCTTTTTCTCAGCAGGTGGTAGATGGGCTTCAAATCAATGTGTTTGTTGATGGAGTTCCAGTTGGAATGCCATGCTTCTAGGAATTCTCGTGCGTGTCTCTGTTTGGCTTCTCCTAGAATGGATGTGTTGTCCCAATCAAAGTGGAGTCCTTCCTTATCTGTATGTGAGGATACTAGTGATAGTGGGTGATGTCGTTTTGTGGCTAGTTGATGTTCATGTATCCTGGTGGCTAGCTTCCTGCCAGTTTGTCCAATGTAGTGTTTGTCACAATTCTTGCAAGGTATTTTGTAGATGACGTTCGTTTTATTTGTTGTCTGTATAGGGTCTTTTAAGTTCATTAGCTGCTGTTTTAGTGTGTTGGTGGGTTTGTGGGCTACCCTGATGCCAAGAGGTCCGAGTAGTCTGGCAGTCATTTCGGAAATGTCTTTGATGTAGGGGAGCGTGGTTATGGTTTCTGAGCCCGTTTTGTCTGTTTGTTTGGGTTTATTGCTGAGGTATCGGCGGACTGTGTTCATTGGGTATCCATTCTTTTTGAAGATGCTGTATAGGTGATTTTCCTCTGCTCTGCGTAGTTCCTCTGTGCTGCAGTGTGTGGTGGCTCGTTGGAATAATGTTCTAATGCAGCTTCGTTTGTGGGTGTTGGGATGGTTGCTCCTGTAGTTCAGTATTTGGTCCGTATGTGTTGTTTTCCTGTAGACGCTGGTTTGAAGTTCCCCATTGGCTGTTCGCTCGACTGTGACATCTAGGAATGGCAGTTTGGTGTTGTTTTCCTCCTCTTTTGTGAATGTTATGCCAGTAAGGGTATTATTGATGGTCTTGAAGGTTTCCTCTAATTTGTTTTGTTTAGTGATGACAAAGGTGTCATCCACGTAGCGGACCCAAAGTTTGGGTTGGATGATTGGCAGAGCTGTTTGTTTGAGTCTCTGCATTACTGCCTCTGCTAAGAACCCTGATATCGGAGATCCCATGGGTGTACCGTTGGTTTGTCTGTAGGTTTTGTTATTGAAAGTGAAGTGGGTGGTGAGGCATTGGTCCACTAGCTTGATGATGATGTCCTTGCTGATGAGGTTGGTGGTGTCTGGTGTATGTGTCTTCGGTTCTTCTAATAGTGTAGTTAGTGTTTCTTTGGCCAGGTTGATGTTGATGGATGTGAACAGGGCTGTTACGTCAAAGGAGACCATTATTTCATCCTCTTCTATCTTGGTGTCTTTTAGAAGAGGATGAAATGATGGTTTCCTTTGACATAACAGCCCTGTTCACATCCATCAACATCAACCTGGCCAAAGAAACACTAACTACACTATTAGAAGAACCGAAGACACATACACGAGACACCACCAACCTCATCAGCAAGGACATCATCATCAAGCTAGTGGACCAATGCCTTACCACCCACTTCACTTTCAATAACAAAACCTACAGACAAACCAACGGTACACCCATGGGATCTCCGATATCAGGGTTCTTAGCAGAGGCAGTAATGCAGAGACTCAAACAAACAGCTCTGCCAATCATCCAACCCAAACTTTGGGTCCGCTACGTGGATGACACCTTTGTCATCACTAAACAAAACAAATTAGAGGAAACCTTCAAGACCATCAATAATACCCTTACTGGCATAACATTCACAAAAGAGGAGGAAAACAACACCAAACTGCCATTCCTAGATGTCACAGTAGAGCGAACAGCCAATGGGGAACTTCAAACCAGCGTCTACAGGAAAACAACACACACGGACCAAATACTGAACTACAGGAGCAACCATCCCAACACCCACAAACGAAGCTGCATTAGAACATTATTCCAACGAGCCACCACACACTGCAGCACAGAGGAACTACGCAGAGCAGAGGAAAATCACCGATACAACGTATTCAAAAAGAATGGGTACCCTATGAACACAGTCCGCCGATTCCTCAGCAATAAACCCAAACAAACAGACAAAACGGGCTCAGAAACCATAACCACTCTCCCCTACATCAAAGACATTTCCGAAATGACTGCCAGACTACTCGGACCTCTTGGCATCAGGGTAGCCCACAAACCCACCAACACACTAAAACAGCAGCTAATGAACTTAAAAGACCCTATACAGACACAAAGCAAAACGAATGTCATTTACAAAATACCTTGCAAGAACTGTGACAAACACTACATTGGACAAACTGGCAGGAAGCTAGCCACCAGGATACATGAACATCAACTAGCCACAAAACGACATGACCCACTATCACTAGTATCCTTACATACAGATGAGGAAGGACACCACTTTGATTGGGACAACACATCCATCCTAGGAGAAGCCAAACAGAGACACGCACGAGAATTCCTAGAAGCATGGCATTCCAACCGGAACTCCATCAACAAACACATTGATTTGGAGCCAATCTACCATCCTCTGAGAAAGAGAACAGGAAATGACATCACCAACACAGGAAATGGCATCACCAACCCAAGGAAACCTAACCAGATAAATGGAAAGCGGGACATAACACCAGCACTTCACCAGAGGCTCACTGTTGATGTTACCTAGAATGGTGATGAAACGTTTGAAAACGAACCTTCCAGCTCAGCGAGCAAACTCACATCCACATCCTTCCTAGAATCATTCTTTCAGACTAGAATATAACTTTGTAGTAAGCCATGAACTATTTTCATAAATATCTGCCACAGATCTTCATTGTTTTTTCTGCTAAGCTCCATTCCTGATCCACTCCAGCTTGCTTTGTCTTCATCACTTTGTAATTATTCAAGCTAAGCACGGTTGTTTCAGACCTGATTCTTCCATCACAAACTGAATGCTAAATTCTACCCCAGTGTGGTGACTTTTTCCAAGGGGACCTCTAACTTGGACGTCATTTGTAAACCCTGCATCATTACACATGACCAGATCCAAAATAGCTTGATCACGGGTTGGATCCACAACATATTATTCTAGGAAACAATCCTGCATAGACTATGAATTTTTCCTCATGGCTTCCTCTGCCAATCTGACTATCCCAAATCTATGTGAAGATTAAAGTAACCAATTATTAACATAGTGCCTTTGTTACATGCCCTCGACATTTATTGATTCATTCTCTGCCCCACTGTACAGTTGCTGCAAGGGGGCCTATGGACTACTCCTAACAGTCTGTTCTTTCCCCTTTTTATTTCTTACCTCCACCATATGGAATATATGTCTATTCTAGCTTAACCTATTCTATTTAGTCTATTCTGCCATTCAATAGAATTTGGCTGATTTATACGTTTTACTTTCCTTGGTTTTATGACCGTGCTCTCACCGATGACATTTTTTAAATGCCTTGACTTACGCTGAAGAAGAATTGTCCCCGTGCCCTAGTTCAATATTTATCAAAATCACTTTTTTAAAAGTATTACCGTGTTATTATCATATTGCTGCTTTTGTGATCTTGTGGGGAAAATCAGCATTGCCTTTGAGTACCTTTCAAATATACTTTGGCTATGAAACACCTTGGACTTTCTGAGGTTGTGAAAGGCACTGCAGAAATGTTACGTACTTCCTTTTATATTGAATAGTTTTCTAAGACTTTTCCATTCCTCCTCTGTGGTTACAGATAAATGTGGCAATGAAATTCAACGGTGATTCTGGTGTTGAAGTACGTCTTCCTGATAATCTCGATCACTTAAAAGCTTACACATCTTTACTGCTATACCTCAAACGGCCAGAAGTCCTACCACCCCGAGGAGACGCTGGGAGGCGTAAGAGGCAGGATTCCCCAAACATGTTTGTTCTGTATCTGGGTAACAAAGATGTAAGTATTGTTCTTCGCACGGACTTTGGGAATATAGCAAAATTACAAGAAAGCAACATTCTAAGTTTGTTGTTGAATATTTTGTGCCAATTGTTTATTTTTCATACCAGACATCCAAAGATTATATGGGCATGGCATTGGAGGGTGAGAAACTTGTAACCATCTATAAACTAGCAAATGATGAAGTGAAAATAACCTCTGAGAAAACCGTCAATGATAAAAACTTCGACAATATCAAATTTGAAAGGTAAAATGTAGACTTAGTTCTTTCAAATTTTGCAAAATTACTGTTTGTTGTAATTTTTTCCTATATTACATGCATTTTGTGAAAACACCTGCAAAATATGTATTTCATACTTCATTTCTTTTGCCCAAATGACAAAAGAATATAATCTATATCGATGACTTGGATGAAGGGACAGAATGTACAGTTGTTAACTTTGCTAATGACTCAATATTAATAGCAAATGGGTGAATAAATTGTGACAAGACATAAATGAGCCTGTTAAGGTGTATAGGTCAGAAAGTGAGTGGATACAAATGGAGTGTAATTTTGGAAAATTTGAACTTGTCAATTTTAGCAAGAAAATAGAGAGAAACTCCAAAACTCTAAGATATTGAGAAATCTGGGTGTCATGGTACATGACTCACAAAGTTAGCATGCAGGCAGAGGTCTGGAAACCTTCACCTGAAAACCTCAGAACTTCAGGATTTTTGGACGAAGGAAATTTTCGGTTTTTGGATGTACTCAGTTTACCATGTAAGATCTTTTAATTATCATCTCACAACCAAAAGCAAAATATTCATTTAACTCTCAAACTCAACATACCCTAGTTTGTTGGGGAATGACTTCACACTATCTTTATCCAAAGCCTGATGGTATCTGCATTTATTATTCTTTGTTTCCATTTGTTGCTATACTTACTAGTAAGATCCATTCCAGCCCTCTAGGGAAAAACTTTCATTGTTGCCCAAATAGAACCAAACAGAACTGCAGACATGAGATAATGGGAACTGCAGATGCTGGAGAATTCCAAGATAATAAAATGTGAGGCTGGATGAACACAACAGGCCAAGCAGCATCTCAGGAGCACAAAAGCTGACGTTTCGGGCCTAGACCCTCTCTCTCTTTCTCTCTGATGAAGGGTCTAGCCCGAAACGTCAGCTTTTGTGCTCCTGCGATGCTGCTGGGCCTGCTGTGTTCATCCAGAACTGCAGACATGCTGAGTTTGGTTCTTTGGAGAAAAAATGCTTCACTTTTAGATCTGTTTGGGTCAAGTGAAGTTTTTCCCAAAGCACCCAAACTCTGAATGTCTACAGGTTTCATCAGATCCATTCTGGTCCATGTTCAACAAAACTTTTGGTGTTTAGGTCTTTTTGGACATGTGCATAAAGGATACCCAACCTGTTCAGCAAGTTTAAATTCCTTAGTTTTTCAAGAGTCCAAAACGTTTGAAAAAAACCTCAAGTATAAAGCCACTATTTAAGAAAGGGGTAACAGAAAGCACAATACAATAGACTAGATAGTTTAAAAATGTCATTATGAAATTGCTCGGATGCGATATTTAGAAAATCATAATACAATCAAGCAGAATCAATGTGGTTCTGTGAAAGGGAAATCTTATTAGAAGTAGAAGGTGGATAAAGGGTATCAACATTGATTTCTAAAAGACATACTGTAAGCTGTGATGCAAAATGAAATTTGCTGAAGATACAGTAAGAAAGCAAGTTTTGAGGAAGACACAAATAATCGACAACAGTTAAAGGTTGACCAAGTTGTGGGGGAGGAAATACCTCATTGCATATTACCAGGTAAAAGCAGTCAGTTTACTTTGATTTCAGAATGTAAATACACTCTATGAACTTGGGCTTTCAATTTGATTTCAATATTAAAATTGCTCATGATTAAATTTTACAAGATTCCATTATCCCTTGATCTACTTACTCTCTGTTCCACAGCATAACTGCACTTTGGGGCATTAAAACTACAAAATACAAATTACCAGTAACTTATTTTTCTTGCTATTTCCTACCTGTACCAAAACTGATTCTACATCTTAATTGTCAAAGCCAATATCTCACAACTGTATTGGTCTAATCCTTTATTCATAGGCTATCAATCTCATCTGACTTCACCAAGATTCTGAGGTTACTGTTCTCTCTCACAGAGGGATACCAATCACCTTGCCTCCTTTTTCTTTCTTCCCTTTTTTCAGAATGTCAAATATCCTTGAATATTTCTACTTGTGTTAACAGTTCATCCATCCTGTTATGACCACTGTTTACAATAAGATAAAAAGCCTTTAATTCTGTCTTCTTACCATTTTTTATTTCCCCTACTCTGATCCTATTTGCTGGTGCTTTGTTTTATGTTTGTCACAAAATTGCTACAGTGTGGAAACAGGCCATTCAGCCCAGCAAGTCCACACCAACCTTCTGAAGAGCATCTCTTTTTATCTGGCTGCCATTCCTGATTTTACAGCAATGCATTATTGCCTTATCCTTTCTTATTACCTCCTAAATCTCCCCTCATATGAACCCAACTCCACTATTTAGTTTAAAGGCCCCTCTACAACCCTAAAGTCATGATTCACCAGAACACTCATCCCAGCGCAGTTGAAGTGAAGTCCATCCAAATAGTACAGGCCCTGTGCTCCTGCTACTTGTGCCTGTTTACCACACCCATCTTTGAGTCTTGAGTTCAACTCCAATCTTATTACTGATTTGCTCTTGCTTAGGTAGTAATCCAGAGATTTATTTTATGATCAGATATGATCATTATTTATGAGACTAGTATTTATTGACAGATTTTTCAATTAAATGCTGTGTGTTAGATTTGATTCCATGTCTCGAAAGCATTAGTCTAGGCATTTACATTACTGATCCATAAAGCACTATACTCCATCCTCTGGACCTTTGTGCCAAACATTAATCAGAAATGGCCATATCAGAACAGGAGGAGGTAGTTCAGCCAAGGAGTCTACTGTGCCATTCTCAATCTACTAATCTAAAGTTAACATTTATAATTGGGCATCTCCATAGCAGTTCCATATTCCCAATAATGTCTGCATGAAGAAGTGCTTCCTGACATCAACCCTGAGCAGTTTGGCATCATGATGTTTTAGTAATACGCAGATATATTGAAATATGGATTTAAACTTTATACTTGATTCTTGAAACTCTATCATATGTACCTTTTGTGTCTTATTCTGAAACATGTTTGGATGGCTCTGTTTTATGTACCCATAATATCCAATGCAATGGTGTCACTTGTGCAGTTGATTTGATCGGAGGTTTGTAAGCTCCTCATATGAGATTGTGTATTTTATGAAAGCTGTTGTGTTTCAGGATCCTACAGTATGGCAGCCTAAACTACAGTCGAGTCAGTCCTAGTGAGGGGAAACTTGTTAACAGCGTCTCATCCCGAGGAATCGCAATTGGAGATGACTTGCTACTTAATCTTGATCCAAAGAATACAGTCTTCTATGTTGGAGGATATCCCCCCACCTTTGTGGTAAAAACACATCAACCACTACACAATCTTTATTTGAGGACAGGCAATATGGAACATCACTAGGTTCATTGCTTAGAATGACATTGAACTGTGTAGGATGTGCAGCACAAAAACAAACCATTCAACCAAAGTGAGATAACACGGTGTGAAGCTGGATGAACACAGCAGGCCAAGCAGCATCAGAGGAGCAGGAATGTTTGACGTTTCAGGGCGAGACCCTTCCTCTGATGCTGCTTAGCCTGCTGTGTTATCTCAGATTCTCCAGCATCGCAGTTCCTACTATCTCATTCAACCAATGCACTTGGTATCAGTGTTATGCTCCTCTCACCTTACTTCTTCACATCCCATCAACAAATGTCATTTCTTTTTCTCTCAGTGCACATTAAGCTTCTCCTAAACTGCTCTATTATAGTTGAATAGTCAATAACAAGGGGGCACACTTTTAAGATAAAAGTCAGACGGTTTAGAAGGGATTTGAGAAAAAGAAATTTCACCCAGGGCGTGATGGGAATTTGGAATGCACTGCCTGGGAGAGTAAATGAGGCAGCAAAACCTTACATCTTTAAAAAGTACTTGAATGAGCATTATGGGCTCATCCAAAGCTATGAGCTAAGTACTGGAAAATGGGACGAATGTAGATTTAAAGTAGATTTTTGAGGGTACAGACTCAATGGATCAAAGACCTCTTCTGTACTGTAAAATTCTATGCTTCACCTGCCATATTTCATAGAAGGTTCTTTATTCTTCAGGTAAAAGACCTTTTCCTGAATTGTTCATTGGACATATTTGTGACTCTCCCCTATTTGACAATGATTGAATTCAGAGACTTGTACATGCACAAGCATCCTCTTCATGTCAGTGCCTTGAGTCCATGCCAGTTTGATTCAATTTGTTCACGACTGATGTGTCTTAATTCCGTCTACCCACCTTAATTCCATAATCATTCTCCAACAAAAATCTATCAATTTCACTTTTGAAAACTGAAATCAACTGCAGCTTCTACAGTTTCTTTTGGATGAGAGTTCCAGTTTTCTGTTGTCATTTGTGTAAAGAAGTATTTCTTGACATCACTCCTGAAAGTCTTGGCTCTAATTTTAAGAATGTGTAGCCTTGTTCTGGACTCTCTTCCAGAAGAAGTAGAATAAAGAATGTTACAATTTGTTACAATTCTATAGGAATTTAGGGAGAGTGCACTCAGGACACTGCCTAAGTTTTGGTCCCCGTATTTAAGAAAGGATATACTTGCATTTAGAGGCACAGCAGCAAAGGTGCACTGCATTGAGATGAGAGAGAGGGTTGACTAATGATGAGAAGTTGAGTAAATTGAATCTATATTCTTTAGAAGATGAGAAGTAATCTCATTGAAACATGCAAGCTTGACAGGCCAGCCACTGAGGGGCTGTTTCTTTTGGCTGGTGAATCTAAAACACAAGGCCACAGCTTCAGGATAGGGAGCTGAGCTTTAGGACTTAGATGACACATTTCTTCACTCAGAGGGTGGTGACTCTTTGGAATTCTCCATCCCACAGGTCTGTATTTGAAACCAGGGCAGACAGATTTTTGGTCTGTTAGGAAATTGAAGGATAAATGGGAAAGTGAGTTGAATCATAAGATCAGCTCTAAACACATTGAATGACAAGCAGGAAGAATGTGCTAAATGGTTTTCTTCTGTTCTTATGTGTTCTTCTGTTTCTCTCTAAACAGCCTATCGAATTACTTAATCACCCATACCTCAATTAGGTCAATGCTTAATCTTTTATGCTCAATATCATAATTCAAACATTTTAGTTATTTCCATTTACATTCTGGTAAACTAGTTATGTACCTGCTTGCAGGGCAATACATCCATGAAGACATGATATCCAAGACTGATTGCAATTCTCTGGGTACAACCTAATCAGAGCTTTATTCAACTATAGAAAAACTTCCACCCTTATTTATTCTCATCACATCATGATTATCCAGCATTCATTGAAGATTTTAATTATTCAGTACTTCCAGTATAAATTCATTTTCTGAACTGATCATTCAAATTGAATCTGTTGTACTTTTTTAAATTAGGAAGTTTTAATTTCCACTGATTATACTGTGTCAAAACTAATAAATTGTGATCAGATATTCAGTATGTCCTTCCACCAATTTTGGTGTTATGGGGTTGGTAGAGGCTCAAATGGAGATTAACATTGTCCAGTTGGGCTGACTAGTCTGTAAATTCTAAGTGATTCATGTCACCATCAGGTAAACATCTAGGGAATGTCACATAAAGTATCTCTGATCATATAAAATCCATTTGATATACAAACTTATTTTAATTGTAAGTTTTTTTTCAGCCTCCAGTTGCCTTAAGGTACCCAAAGTATAAGGGGTGCATTGAACTTGGTGTCTTGAATGAGAAACTGATCAGTTTATACAACTTTGAACAAACATTCAACATCAATACGACTGAAGACCGACCATGTGAAAGGTATGGGACAGGTAGCACTGCGTGGTTCATCCTTGGACAAAATGTTTAAAACTTTTTTTACTGTGAAATCTTCCGTTTCTTTCAAGGACTTCATGGAACTGTCTCATATTTGTGACAGTTGTCCTGAACTATGGGTTTTTTTGCCTACATATGCATCGTCACGTTTGCACGTTCCCACATTTTGTGCAGAACATTCAGCTGCCCATCCACCCTCCAAACCTCAATGTGACTGTGGTCTCACGAACAGCACTCCCTGTAATTTTATATGTTCTGTTAGAATTGGTGATCCTGGTTTAATAACTCATCCAAAAAAGGGCACCTACGATGATGTAGCACTCCATCGGTAATGGTAATCATTAAGTCTGCATAAATTGCATGGCTACGTTTCTGAAGTGTAACTTGAATCTACAGACTTTGGAGTTTTCTGATTCAGGGGAAGAATACTGAGCTGCAGAAGGTTCTTGCCAGCAGTTGGGGACATCCTTTCTTGTTGCATGACAGGTGCCAGTTAATTTGGCTGTGAGTGTATGACTCCAATCCAGTGGAACAGGGTACGGTTTCAGTAATTACTCTCCACCTGCCCCACTGGGCACAGGTAGTTCAGATAAGGCTTTTGGTGTTTAGTTGCAACAATAATTTTGACTGTAATGATTAACTTGGACTTATCCTACACTGCTATCTTTTCCAGATATAAGCCAACTAAAGAACCAGGAAGAGATGGCTTTTATTTTGATGGAACTGGATATGCATTAATTGAATTGTCTGGTTATTCAAAAAAATTAACAATTGAACAAACAATTCGAATTTCAAGTAAAAATGCAGTGCTGTTATATTTGGAGAGCAAGGTAAAATATTTTACCATTTTCTTTTCCATCTAGTTCACAATGTTGACATCATAGTAAAGTTCTTCCAGATACCACCTGTCTGGATGCAGGTACACTGACAGGTGCATAGGCCCAACTCGTCCCATTGCTCTGCATGTAACATTGTAAATTTATCACACTCCGTGCCAATTCCCTTGTTGATTCCTGCAACATCGCAACACCATACCCCAGAGTCTGGAGTGAATGGGTGGGAGATAATCTGCCAGAGTGCCTTTGTAACTTCACTTTTTGTCCAATTGCTGAAGACGCGCACACACTGAGGTGACAACAGTCGTCAAAAACCTTGAACAGATAAGTTTACTGACACTCCTAATTGGGTAGCATCAAAGATATTGGGAAAAGTCATGTATTCAAATGCACCTTCCAAACTACCAACCACTAACACCTAGAAGAACAAGGGCACCAGATACGTGAGAACATCACCACCTGCAAGTTCCCTTCAAAGAAACTCTCCATCCTGATTTTAAAATATATTTCCGTTTCATCAGTCTTCAGTTGCTTCAGTCAAAATCTTAGATTTCCCTTCTTACACCCTATGGACTGTGACAGTTCTTGAAGGCAGCTCATCACCATCTTCTCCACTGCAACTAACAATGGACCATGGCCCAACCGATGACACCCACATCCCATAAACAAATTAAAAAAGAAAAGATCCACAGAGACGTGTTTGACTCAACTGTCCTTTGAAGAGGCCTGGCAAACCATTCAATTTTAGGAAACAAAGCCGTTCACTATAACGTCATCAAAGATTCACTTCCACTTGGCACTGTTGTTGACTATTCGTTCAGCTGCTTAGGCCCTAAGCTCTCCAACTCATCCAACTCCTTTATAAGTCTCCTTAAAACCTGTGAACAAAATATAGATCACCTATGCAAACCCTTATGTAATTTTGAGTTAAATTAAGTAGTGTTGTAATCAGATATACTCTTTGTTTTAGGATTCAAGCTGTGTTCTAACTGTGGAAGATGGAAAGGTGGTGCTCAGATATCACCTCAAATCCAATGCACCCAAGAGTGCCCAATCGTCAGTCCGACTAAACACCAACGAGGAGATTGTGGTAATTTTTATTGTTATTTAGATTGTGAACAAATGGGTGCACTATAAATAGTAGATAATTAAAATCTCTCTGTTCTCTGTGGATTTTATTCACCAATTTCTTTTGCACTACGCAGTATAAATAAAAATGAATGCTGTTTGGCAATAAATAAATAAAATATGAAAATATTTATCTGATATTCTGTATAGAATACATGCCTTTTATTAGGCCCATCTCTACCACTCTCATTCTACCAAGCTCAATGATTAAAGATCCTCCCTGCGAACCTTTCTTCATAAAAAATATCTCGTGGTTAATCACTTTGTCCACCTAACTTTTTTTCTCTTTCTCTCTCTGGGCTCCCTCACTGTCTGCTCACTTCTCTTCCCCCTCCTCTACCTCTCTGTCATCAGTACAAATACCACCTTGTCCTAGCTGCTATCTGATTTGAACATTGGTCACTGGACTAAAAACTCTAATTCTGCTTTCTCTGTCCACAAATGCTACCAGACCTGCTGAATTTCTCTAGTGATTTGTGTTTTGGTACACTTTATTGGATAAGACCTTCATCCCAGGAATGAGTCAAGTGAACCTTCCCTGAATTACTTCTGTTATATTTGCATTCACTTTCAAATTCAGAAACCAAAACTATATCTTACTGTAGATGTGATCATACCATGGCCTGAACAGCTGAAGTATAATATTCCTACTTTTATCTTCAAATCACTTTGCAAGAAATGCCAACATTCTATTTGGTCCTTAATCACGTGCTATATCTGCACACTACTTTTGTGACTTACGTTCCAAGACACCGAAATACTTTTGTACCACTGGATTCTGTAGTCTCTCTCCATTTAAGGTCAGAAGAAAATTTATTTGAAATCACACGTTTTCAGAGCACTGTTTCTTTGTCATGTGCCTTCATCCACCTAACAAAGGAGCAAAACTCCAAAAGCTTGTGCTTTCAAATAAACCTGTTGGACTGTAACCTGGTGTCTTCTGACCTTGTCCACCTCAGTCCAACACTGGCACCTCCACATCATCTCTTCATTTAAATAGTGGACTACTTTTCTATCTGACAATATCATACTCCATTTGCCAAATTGTTTGCCTGCTCACTTAACCTATCTGTATCCATTCATTAACTCTTAAACTCCTCCTGACAACTTACTGTCCTGCCTACCTTGGTGTTTTCAGCAAATTAAGTTCACGTACATTTGATTCCCTCATTCCAAGTCAGAGATAGAGATTGTAAATAGTTGAGATTCCAGCAATGATCCTGTCACACTCCATTAGTTACATCTCACCAAAAAGGTCCAATTATCCCAATTTCCTGCTTTCTCTATTTAACCAGTCCGTTATCTATGTTAAGATGTTACCTCTACACTACATTCTTTCACCTTCAGCAGTAATCTTTAATGTGGCCCTTACCAGATGCCTTTTGGAAATCCAAGTACACCATATTCATTTATTCCCTTTAATCCATCTTACTTATAACTTTAGCACTACAGAGTATAAATAACTCTGAATTTCTAACTCTCAAAAACTCTAAATTTTGAAAATATAATTTCCCTTTCACAGAATCCTGTTGACTTTGCTTGAAATAAAAGCAGAAACTGTCAGGGAAACTCAGCAAGTCTGGCAACTTTTGTGGAGAAAGGAAGAGGGTTAATGTTTTGGAACACTTTAGCATTGTTTCACTCTCCTGGCGTGTAATTTCCTGAACTCCGTCTCCTCCTTTCTTGATTGAAGGTGTTATATTTTCTATTTTCAGTGCTCTGGATCTTTCCAGAATCTAAGGAGTTTTGAATGGTTATAAGAAATACCACTACTATCTCTGTAGCCACTACTTTTGAGACCTTAAAATGCAGACTCTCTGGTCCTGGGGAATCATCAGTCTTCAGATCTAACAATTCTCCCAGTACCTTTGCCCTGGGGAGACAATTGTTTTAGGTTCCTCCCTGCCTTTCACTCCTTGATTCTCAAGTATCTTTGGAAAATTTTCTAAATCTTCTGCAGTGAAGACAGGCACAAAATACCTGTTCAGTGCCTCTGACATCGTTCTCCATTATCAACCTCGCTGTTTCTAGAAGATCAACACTGGCTTTTTTCCATTCTTTTTCTAATCAAATACTGACTGTTTTTATGTTACCAACTAGTTTTCTTTTACCGTTTGCCCTCTGTTAGTCACCTGGACCAGTTCTTCCGATCAGTGACCAAAGGCCAGGTAGTCAAGGTGCCATCCTTTGCCTTTAAATCACCTTAGTTTGAAATCATCCTTCAGCTTATCTCATGCTGGGTGCTATTGTTAACACCAGCCAGACACTCACTTCGATAAGAAAGTCGATGGCACAATCCAGTCAACTCAGGAATGTCAATATGGAAACCTGGAAGGCGTCTTTGACTTGCCTGGTTTGAGTTTAATCAGTTAGCTCAGATTGACTGTTAACAGTTCCCAAACTTTCCTTTCTAAAATTGGACATCTCACATTTCAGTTCTGATGGGTGCAAGATAAAAAGCTTTGAATTTTTATTTTTTTCGCAATACTTATCTTGAATACTGCCAACAAGTCATGTAATGGTATGGCCCCTAGTTCTGCTCTCACTCATAACCACCTTCACCACATCTATCCTATCAAGCAGCTTCACAATTTTAAAGATCACAATTAAGGCACATTCTCAACAGCTGAAACCTCTTAGTTCAGCAATAGGATTATTTTTGGCACTTTTTTCAGTGCATTGATGACCTTTTTATCCAACGAAGATCAGAACTGTATACCAAGGTTCTCTTCAATTTTAATGTAACTTGAATTATTTTAAGTAATAATTAATGTTTTATGTTCCTTGCAAATGAACAGCTTGCTTGAATACCATGCCCATAGTTTGGATGGTGCAAAGTACATTTTCATGATATTCTGCTTCCTGACAATATTCTAGTAAAGAACCTTAGTCTAAAAAAACTTTTCAAAGGTAAATATTATTTCTGAAGTGTCAATGTTTTCAGTGTTCCTTTAGGAGAAAAGAATATAACAATTTGTGGTTTTCTATCATCATCTATTTTAATTTGTTCTAATCTGTTTTAATTTGTCACATTTAGTTCATATTAATTCTTATCATATATGCTTACAATATTTTTCAATTTCCAATTACTTTAAGATCAAACTCATAATGCTCAGAACGGATGGACGTACTGTTGTAATAGTCAACACTACACGTGTTCTGGATGAGCGTAATACTTTCAATGAGTTGGATTTCCCTAACTATTACCTTGGAGGAATACCATCACAAATCAAGGAAGGGTATGTTGATCTGTGTTTTATTTTAAAAATAAATATTTTAAAAAAAATCTTCTTAATAAATTTTGCCTGTAGATGTCTTTTTTTACAAGGCAGTAGATTCACCTTATTATGAGATAAATTTGAAATTTTATATTAAAAATAAGCCCCTCAATTTCTGTGGTGTTCTCAGATTCTTTAGCTGATTGTCAATGGAGTCATTGGAAACACTGCCCTAAGGGAGTTTACAAGAACCGATTCTCCCCAGACTTTAACTGTTCACAGTTTGAACTGGTAATGTCGCTTATTCCCCCTTTCAGAGTAGTGTAAAACAACTATATAAATAAATTGCATTTCTATAACACCTCACTAAAGTTGTGAAATGTCCGAAGATGCTGCATAGGGATGTTATCAGACAGAATTTGACAACAAGCTACATAAGATATTAGGACAGGTCTCTGAATGCTTCATTAAAAATGTGTATAATTGTAGAACAGGTAATGCAGGTCTGCAGTTATCACCATCATCTTGTCAAGGGCAACTGGCACTAAATGCTGGCCAGTCAGTGATGCCCACATTTCATGAATGAGTTTTAAAAAAAAATATATACTGCAAAAGTCATAGTAAAGTTGCCATAGTCGCACTCTCTTGGTAATACACCAATCCTCCGGCACCATGCCTGTGCTCAGTGGGGACTGGCAAATGATGGCCAGACCTTCTGTTAGTTCCCCCGCCTGCATTTAACAGCATGGGATATATTTCATCTGGCCCTGGTGATTTACCTGCTTTCAGGGCTGCTAATCCTATTAATGCTTCCCCTCTCCCTATGTTTATCACTACCAATACTTCATGCCCTCCTCAGCAATATCCACATAATTTCTCGCTGTTGTAAAAACAGACACAAAGAACGCACCTCAACATACGTGAGTTATCTCCTCACCAAAGGGGGCCCAATATTCCATTGACATTTCGTCTAAAATTGTCAATTCCAATTTATTTGGGATCCTAGCCTTTGTGAAATGCACGTGGAATATTGTCATTAATTGCATGGTGATTAGAACATACACATAGGGACATTTTACTGCAGCTGGTCAGGACTCTGATGAGACTGAATGTGGAGGACTCTGTCCAGTTTTGGTGCTTATGTAATTACATTAGAAGCAGATTGATGGGACTTCTTACTGGGATCAAGGTTATCACATGAGAAGGTGGACAAACTGGGGAAATAATCCATTGGAGATGAAAGACAAGTGATCTGATTAAACACGCGAGATCCTGAGGGGACTTGACAGGATGGATATTAAAAGCTGTTTCCTCTTGTGGAGGAGGCCTTAACTGCTCCAACATCCTGTGTTCCTAATTATCCATGATATAGGACAAAAGCAAGGAAATTATTATAAAGCAACAAAATGTGAGGCTGGATGAACACAGCAGGCCAAGCAGCATCTCAGGAGCACAAAAGCTGACGTTTCGGGCCTAGACCCTTCATCAGAGAGGGGGATGGGGGGAGGGAACTGGAATAAATAGGGAGAGAGGGGGAGGTGGACCGAAGATGGAGAGTAAAGAAGATAGGTGGAGAGGGTGTAGGTGGGGAGGTAGGGAGGGGATAGGTCAGTCCAGGGAAGACGGACAGGTCAAGGAGGTGGGATGAGGTTAGTAGGTAGCTGGGGGTGCGGCTTGGGGTGGGAGGAAGGGATGGGTGAGAGGAAGAACCGGTTAGGGAGGCAGAGACAGGTTGGACTGGTTTTGGGATGCAGTGGGTGGGGGGGAAGAGCTGGGCTGGTTGTGTGGTGCAGTGGGGGGAGGGGAGATTTTGAAACTGGTGAAGTCCACATTGATACCATCTCCAACACCATTCATGACCTCATCACCTCAGGGGACCTCCCACCCACAGCCTCCAACCTCATTGTTCCCCAACCCCGCACGGCCCGTTTCTATCTCCTTCCCAAAATCCACAAACCTGCCTGCCCCGGTCGACCCATCGTCTCAGCCTGCTCCTGCCCCACCGAACTCATCTCCACCTATCTGGACTCCATTTTCTCCCCTTTGGTCCAGGAACTCCCCACCTATGTCCGTGACACCACCCACGCCCTCCACCTCCTCCAGGACTTCCAATTCCCTGGCCCCCAACACCTCATATTCACCATGGACGTCCAGTCCCTGTACACCTGCATGGCCCTCCGCTTCTTCCTGTCCCGCAGGCCCGACCAGGCCCCCTCCACCGACACTCTCATCCGCCTAGTGGAACTCGTCCTCACACTCAACAACTTCTCTTTTGACTCCTCCCACTTCCTACAGACCAAGGGGGTGGCCATGGGCACCCGCATGGGCCCCAGCTATGCCTGCCTCTTTGTAGGTTACGTGGAACAGTCCATCTTCCGCACCTACACAGGCCCCAAACCCCACCTCTTCCTCCGGTACATTGATGACTGTATCGGCGCCGCCTCTTGCTCCCCAGAGGAGCTCGAACATTTCATCCACTTCACCAACACCTTCCACCCCAACCTTCAGTTCACCTGGGCCATCTCCAGCACATCCCTCACCTTCCTGGACCTCTCAGTCTCCATCTCAGGCAACCAGCTTGTAACTGATGTCCATTTCAAGCCCACCGACTCCCACAGCTACCTAGAATACACCTCCTCCCACCCACCCTCCTGCAAAAATTCCATCCCCTATTCCCAATTCCTCCGCCTCCGCCGCATCTGCTCCCACGATAAGACATTCCACTCCCGCACATCCCAGATGTCCAAGTTCTTTAAGGACCGCAACTTTCCCCCCACGGTGACTGAGAACGCCCTTGACCGCGTCTCCCGCATCTCCCGCGACACATCCCTCACACCCCGCCCCCACCACAACCGCCCCAAGAGGATCCCCCTCGTTCTCACACACCACCCTACCAACCTCCGGGTACAACGCATTATCCTCCGACACTTCCGCCATTTACAATCCGACCCCACCACCCAAGACATTTTTCCATCCCCTCCCCTGTCTGCTTTCCGGAGAGACCACTCTCTCCGTGACTCCCTTGTTCGCTCCACACTGCCCTCCAACCCCACCACACCCGGCACCTTCCCCTGCAACCGCAGGAAATGCTACACTTGTCCCCACACCTCCTCCCTCACCCCCATCCCAGGCCCCAAGATGACATTCCACATTAAGCAGAGGTTCACCTGCACATCTGCCAATGTGGTATACTGCATCCACTGTACCCGGTGCGGCTTCCTCTACATTGGGGAAACCAAGCGGAGGCTTGGGGACCGCTTTGCAGAACACCTCCGCTCAGTTCGCAACAAACAACTGCACCTCCCAGTCGCAAACCATTTCCACTCCCCCTCCCATTCTCTTGATGACATGTCCATCATGGGCCTCCTGCACTGCCACAATGATGCCACCCGAAGGTTGCAGGAACAGCAACTCATATTCCGCCTGGGAACCCTGCAGCCATATGGTATCAATGTGGACTTCACCAGTTTCAAAATCTCCCCTTCCCCCACTGCATCCCTAAACCAGCCCAGTTCATCCCCTCCCCCCACTGCACCACACAACCAGCCCAGCTCTTCCCCCCCACCCACTGCATCCCAAAACCAGTCCAACCTGTCTCTGCCTCCCTAACCGGTTCTTCCTCTCACCCATCCCTTCCTCCCACCCCAAGCCGCACCCCCAGCTACCTACTAACCTCATCCCACCTCCTTGACCTGTCCGTCTTCCCTGGACTGACCTATCCCCTCCCTACCTCCCCACCTACACCCTCTCCACCTATCTTCTTTACTCTCCATCTTCGGTCCGCCTCCCCCTCTCTCCCTATTTATTCCAGTTCCCTCCCCCCATCCCCCTCTCTGATGAAGGGTCTAGGCCCGAAACGTCAGCTTTTGTGCTCCTGAGATGCTGCTTGGCCTGCTGTGTTCATCCAGCCTCACATTTTGTTGTCTTGGAATCTCCAGCATCTGCAGTTCCCATTATCTCTGAAATTATTATAAATATGTGTAAAACACTGTTTCAGCCTTAATTGGGGTTAAGCTGGGAAACCAGCTATGGTAAGGTAGTGAGGATGCAAATACAATCACAACAATAATTTCAGGTCTGAGGAATTTCAGTTGTGTGAATAGATTGCAGAAGTCAGGGCTGTTGTCCTTGCAGGAGAAAAAGTTGAAAGTCAATTTCTTACACATATTTGAAATCTTCAGCAGTCTAGATTGAGTGGGTAGAGAGATACTATTCCCATTAGTGGAAGGTTCGAGGACCAGAATGCACAGATTTAACAGCATCAACAAAAGAAGCAAATGGTGACATGAGGAAAATTTTTTTTTTATGTAGCAGTATTCAATAGAGGCCCTGAGAAAGAAATTTGATGATTAAATGAGAATTAAGTTGTAGACCTACAAGGAAAATACAAGGAAATGGGATTGCGTTGATTTTACTGAGAACTGGCACTGACATAATCTCATAAAGTGTAGAGCTGGATGAACACAGCAGGCTAAGCAGCATCTTTGGAGCAGGAAAGCTGACGTTTCGGGCCTAGACCCTTCTTCAGAAATGGGAGAGGGGAAGGGGTTTCTGAAATAAATAGGGAGACGGGGGAGGCGGATGGAAGATGGATAGAGAAAATAGGTGGAGAGGAGACAGACCGGTCAAAGAGGTGGGGATGGAGCCAGTAAAGATGAGTGTAAGTGGGGAGGCAGGGAGGAGATTGGTCAGTCCAGGGAGGATGGACAGGTCAAGGGGGCGGGATGAGGTTAGTAGGTAGGAGATGGGGTTGGGGCTTGAGGTTGAAGGAGGGGATGGATGGAAGGACAGGTTAGGGAGGACGGGATGAGCTGGGCTGGTTTTTGGGATGCAGTAGGGGGAGGGGAGATTTTGAACACTGGGATTTTGAAACCCCACCTCTTCCTCCGTTACATTGATGACTGTATCGGCACCGCCTCGTGCTCCTACGAGGAGCTGGAACAGTTCATCCACTTTACCAACACTTTCCACCCCAGACCTTAAGTTCACCTGGACCATCTCTCATAACTCTCTCTCCTTCCTGGACCTCTCTGTTTCCATCTCTGGCAACCACCTAGAAACGGATATCCATTTCAAGCCCACCGGCTCCCACAGCTCCTGAGGATACACCTCTTCCCACCCACCTTCCTGCAAAAATGCCATCCCCTATTCCCAATTCCTTTGCCTTCGCCGCATCTGCTCCCAGGATGAGGCATTCCACTCCTGTACATCTCAGATGTCCTTGTTTTTCAAGAACCGCAACTTGCCCATATCAGTGGTCGAGAACACCCTTGACCATGTCTCCCGCATTTCTGGCAACTCGTTCCTCACACCTCCTCCACGCAGTAGAAAAAAGAAAACAGAATCCCCCTCATCCTCACATACCACCCCACCAACCTCCGGATCCAACGCATCATCCGCCGACACTTCTGCCATCTACAATCCGAACCCACCACCAAAGACATTTTTCCCTCCCCACTCTCATCTGCCTTCCAGAGGGACCACTCTCTCTGTGACTCCCTTGTCCGCTCCATGTTCCCCTCCAACGCCACCACACCCGGCACTTTTCCCTGTAACCGCAGGAAGAGCTACACTTGCCCTCCATACCACCTCCCTCACCCCCATCCTGGGCCCCAAGATGACTTTCCACATCAAGCAGATGTTCACCTGCACATCTGCCAATGTGGTATACTGCATCCACTGCACACGGTGTGGCTTCCTCTACATCAAGGAAACCAAGCGGAGGCTTGGGGACCGCTATGCAGAACGCCTACTCTCAGATCGCCCTAAACAACTGCACCTCCCAGTCGCGAACCATTTCAACTCCCCCTCCCATTCCTTAGATGACATTTCCATCCTGCAGTGCCACAACGATACTACCCAAAGGTTGTAGGAACAGCAACTCATATTCCGCTTGGGAACCCTGTAGCCCAATGGTATCATAGTGGATTTCACAAGCTTTAAAATCTCCCTTCCCGCTACTGCATCCCAAAACCAGCCCAGCTCATCCCCTCATCCCTAACCTGTCCTTCCACCCATCCCCTCCTCCCACCTCAAGCCCTACCCCCATCTCCTTCCTACTAACCTCATCCCACCCCCTTGACCTGTCCGTCCTCCCTGGACTGACCTATCTCCTCCCTACCTCCTCACCTACACTCACCTTTACTGGCTCCATCCCCGCCTCTTTGACCGGTCTGTCTCCTCTCCACTTATCTACTCATTTATCCATCTTCTATCCGCCTCCCCCTCTTCTCCCTATTTATTTCAGAACCTCCTTCCCCTCCCCCATTTCTGAAGAAGGGTCTGGGCCCAAAACGTCAGCTTTCATGCTCCTCTGATGCTGCTTGGCCTGCTGTGTTCATCCAGCTCCACACTGTGTTATCTCAGATTCTCTAGCATCTGCAGTTCCTACTACCTCTGACATATTCTCATAGGTGGCTGCCTTCTGTGAGGTTAAGATATAGGAGCAGAATTAGACCATTCAATGAGGCTGTTCCACATTCAGTCTTGGCTGATAGGTTTCTCAACCCCATTCTCCTGCCTTCTCCAAGTAACCCTTGATCCCTTGCTAATTAAGAACCTATCTATCTCTGCCTTAAAGACACTCAAGGGCTTGACCTCCACACCTTCTGCAGCAATGAATTCCAAAGATTACCCACCCTCTGGCTGAAGAGATTCCTCCTCATCTCAATACAAAAGAATCATTACTTTACTCTGAGGCTGCTCTCTCAGGTCCTAGTCTCTCCTTCTAGTCAAAACATCTTCTCCACAGCCACTGTATTCAGGCTTCTCAGTATTCTGTTTTATTCAGGTCCTCCCTCATCCTTCTAAACTCCATCGAGTACAAACCCAGATTCTTCAAACACTCCTCATGTGATAAACCCTTCATCCCCGGGATAATTCTTGTGGACTTCTCCAAAGCCAGCACATTTGCTCTTAGACACGGAGGACAAATAGCTCACAATATTCCAACCGCGGTCTGACTGGAGCCTTAAACTGAGTCAGTAGTACATCCCTGCTCTTGAATTCTGGCCATCTTGAAATGAATGTTAACATTGCGGCTCCACTGTTTTCCTGCTAGGCTCCCCTCCCAATCAACCCTGGTCAGTCCCTCCGTCAAGTCTTTGGTCAGTTAGAACATAGAACATAGAACATTACAGCACAGTACAGGCCCTTCGGCCCTCGATGTTGTGCCGACCTGTCATACCGATCTCAAGCCCATCTAACCTACACTATTCCATGTACGTCCATATGCTTATCCAATGACGACTTAAATGTACCTGAAGTTGGCGAATCTACTACCGTTGCAGGCAAAGCGTTTCATTCCCTTACTACTCTCTGAGTAAAGAAATTACCTCTGACATCTGTCCTATATCTTTCACCCCTCAATTTAAAGCTATGCCCCCTCGTGCTTGTCGTCACCAACCTAGGAAAAAGGCTCTCCCTATCCACCCTATCTAACCCTCTGATTATTTTATATGACTCAATTAAGTCACCTCTCAACCTTCTTCTCCCTAATGAAAACAGCCTCAAGTCCCTCAGCCTTTCCTCGTAAGACCTTCCCTCCATACCAGGCAACATCCGAGTAAATCTCCTCTGCACCCTTTCCAAAGCTTCCACATCCTTCTTATAATGCGGTGACCAGAACTGTACACAATACTCCAAGTGCGGCTGCACCAGAGTTTTGTACAGCTGCAGCATAACCTCTTGGTTCCGGAACTCGATCCCTCTATTAATAAAAGCTAAAACACTGTATGCCTTCTTAACAGCCCTGTCAACCTGGATGGCAACTTTCAAGGATCTGTGTACATGGACACCGAGATCTCTCTGCTCATCTACACTACTAAGAATCTTACCATTAGCCCTGTACTTTGCCTTCTAGTTACTCCTACCAAAGTGCATCACCTCACACTCGTCTGCATTAAACTCCATTTGCCACCTCTCAGCCCAGCTCTGCAGCTTATCTATGTCTCTCTGCAACCTACAGCATCCTTCGTCACTATCCACAACTCCACCGACCTTAGCGTCGTCTGCAAATTTACTAACCCATCCTTCTACGCCCTCATCCAGGTCATTTATGAAAATGACAAACAGCAGTGGACCCAACACCGACCCTTGCGGTACACCACTAGTAACTGGTCTCCAGGATGAACATTTCCCATCAACTACCACCCTCTGTCTTCTTTCAGCAAGCCAATTTCCGATCCAAACTGCTATATCTCCCACAATTCCATTCCTCCACATTTTGTACAATGGCGTATTGTGGGGAACCTTATCGAACGCCTTGCTGAAATCCATATACGCCACATTAACCGGTTTACTCTCATCTACCTGTTTGGTCACCTTCTCAAAGAACTCAATAAGGTTTGTGAGGCACGACCTTCCCTTTACAAAACCGTGCTCACTATCCCTAATCAATTTATTCTTTTCTAGATGATTATAAATCCTACTCCTTATAACCTTTTCCAACACTTTACCAACAACTGAGGTAAGG
Source organism: Stegostoma tigrinum (assembly GCF_030684315.1). Classification (NCBI taxonomy): domain Eukaryota; kingdom Metazoa; phylum Chordata; class Chondrichthyes; order Orectolobiformes; family Stegostomatidae; genus Stegostoma; species Stegostoma tigrinum. Next base: position 126,833,855 of record NC_081358.1, on the reverse strand, counting down.
CTCACTGGTCTATAATTACCAGGGTTGTCTCTACTCCCCTTCTTGAACAGGGGAACCACATTTGCTATCCTCCAGCCATCTGGCACTATTCCTGTAGACAATGATGAGTTAAAGATCAATGTCAAAGGCTTGGCAATCTCCTCCCTGGCTTCCCAGAGGATCCTAAGATAAATCCCATCCGGCCCAGGGGACTTATCTATCTTCACCATCTGTAGGATTTCTAATATCTCTTCCTTGTGAACCTCAATCCCACCTAGTCTGGTAGCCTGTATCTAAGTAATCTCTTCGACAACATTGTCGTTTTCTAGAGCGAATACTGTTGAAAAATATTCATTTAGCGCTTCCCCTATCTCCTCTGACTCCACACACAACTCACCACTGCTATCCTTGATTGGGCCTAATCTTACTTTCGTCATTCTTTTATTCCTTAAATACCTGTAGAAAGCCTTGGGGTTTACCCTGATCCTATCCGCCAACAACTTCTCATGTCTCCTCCTGGCTCTTCTGAGCTCTCTCTTTAGGTCTTTCCTGGCTACCTTGTAGCCCTCAAGCGCCCTAACTGAGCCTTCACATCTCATCCTAACGTAAGCCTTCTTCTTCCCCTTGACCAGAGATTCCACCTCCTTCGTAAACCACGGCTCCTGCACTCTGCAGCTTCCTCCCTGCCTGACAGGTACATACTTATCTAGGACACACAGGAGCTTTTCCTTGAATAATCCTGTCACATCTGATTCCAGCTTCCCCCTCTCAAACCGCAGGGTTGATTGCTTACCTCAGGTTAACTCTCTCAGCACATAAGTTCCACTAGTGAAGGAAATCTACTATCCTTATCCTGGTTTACATGTGATTCAAACCTTCAGCAATGTGGTTGGCTGGGTCCTAAAAAGTCACTCAGATCTAGGGACAATTGGAGATGGACAATAAATGCTGGCTTGGCCAGCGATACCCACAGCCCACAAATGATTAACAAGATCCCAGAGTGTGAACAAATGGATGAAGCTGATTTTTGGGGAAGGCTGGGTTTGAGGTGGCCGCTTCTCTGTTCTGTTTCAAGAATTCTCCTCCTTCACACTCTTTTCATCTTGAACTAACCACCATGCTGAGTCTTGCTCCATCTGAAGAAAACTATCTGGGGAGCGATGATAATGAAGGTTATAACACAAAGTTTGGTAAATGGAATTGAGCTCAGTTGACTGGATGGTTGGTTTGTAATACTGAGTGATAGCAACAGTATGCGTTCAATTCCTGCACCAGCTGAGGTTATCGTGAAGGACGCTTCTCAAACTCTTCCCTCGCCTCACACATGGTGACCGAGAGGTAAAACCACCAGTGCTCACGTCTTTCTCTCTTTTGTGAGAGAGCAGTCCTCTGGGACTATGGCAACTTTACCTTTATAGGAGGATGTGCTGATTGGATGAGATGAAGCTCACGTGGAGCAGGGAGGTTAAGTGATCTATTGTTCTCCCATGATATGTATATAATTCTCTTTGACTTTTTCATTCTAGATTGAACATACCTGTGAAAACATCAATGAGGGCCTGTATGAAAAATCTGAAAGCTAATGAAAGGAATATTGATCTGTCCAATGAACCTATTATTGGTGTTAGCAAAGGCTGCTCACAAGCACTCCTGGTGAGTTCTAATATACATTTCCCACAAGCAATCAATAATAATGAATATCTCTATAGAAATACTACAGAGTGGTGAGGCTGAAGAATTCACTGTCACAGAAAGCAGTCAAGGCTAAAACATTTGAGATAATGGGAACTGCAGATGCTGGAGATTCCAAGATAATAAAATGTGAGGCTGGATGAACACAGCAGGCCAAGCAGCATCTCAGGAGCACAAAAGCTGACGTTTCGGGCCTAGACCCTTCATCAGAGAGGGGGATGGGGGGAGGGAACTGGAATAAATAGGGAGAGAGGGGGAGGCGGACCGAAGATGGAGAGCAAAGAAGATAGGTGGAGAGGGTGTAGGTGGGGAGGTAGGGAGGGGATAGGTCAGTCCAGGGAAGACGGACAGGTCAAGGAGGTGGGTTGACCGAAGATGGAGAGCAAAGAAGATAGAGGTGTGGCTGGGGTGGGGGAGGTATGCAAAGTCCTTCTGTGTACTTAAGACTGAGACAAATATGTTCTTCATCAGTAGATAAATCAAGAGTTACAGGGAAAGGGCAGGAAAGTAGGTGCAAGGTATTTCTTCCCCTGCAACCGCAGGAAATGCTACACTTGTCCCCACACCTCCTCCCTCACCCCCATCCCAGGCCCCAAGATGACATTCCACATTAAGCAGAGGTTCACCTGCACATCTGCCAATGTGGTATACTGCATCCACTGTACCCGGTGCGGCTTTCTCTACATTGGGGAAACCAAGCGGAGGCTTGGGGACCGCTTTGCAGAACACCTCCGCTCAGTTCGCAACAAACAACTGCACCTCCCAGTCGCAAACCATTTCCACTCCCCCTCCCATTCTCTTGATGACATGTCCATCATGGGCCTCCTGCACTGCCACAATGATGCCACCCGAAGGTTGCAGGAACAGCAACTCATATTCCGCCTGGGAACCCTGCAGCCATATGGTATCAATGTGGACTTCACCAGTTTCAAAATCTCCCCTTCCCCCACTGCATCCCTAAACCAGCCCAGTTCATCCCCTCCCCCCACTGCACCACACAACCAGCCCAGCTCTTCCCCCCCACCCACTGCATCCCAAAACCAGTCCAACCTGTCTCTGCCTCCCTAACCGGTTCTTCCTCTCACCCATCCCTTCCTCCCACCCCCAGCCGCACCCCCAGCTACCTACTAACCTCATCCCACCTCCTTGACCTGTCCGTCTTCCCTGGACTGACCTATCCCCTCCCTACCTCCCCACCTACACCCTCTCCACCTATCTTCTTTGCTCTCCATCTTCGGTCCGCCTCCCCCTCTCTCCCTATTTATTCCAGTTCCCTCCCCCCATCCCCCTCTCTGATGAAGGGTCTAGGCCCGAAACGTCAGCTTTTGTGCTCCTGAGATGCTGCTTGGCCTGCTGTGTTCATCCAGCCTCACATTTTATTATCAAGGCTAAAACATTTAATGTTTTCATGCAGGAGTTAGATATAGTAAATAGGGTAAGTTCTGAGAGGATGTTTCCCCATGGGCCAGAAAGCACAGTCTCAGAATAAAGGGCCATGAATTTAAGACTGAGATGAGGAGGAATTTCTTGGGTTGTGAGTCTTTAGAACTCCTTACCACAGAGAGGTGTGGCTGGGGTGGGGGAGGTATGCAAAGTCCTTCTGTGTACTTAAGACTGAGACAAATATGTTCTTCATCAGTAGATAAATCAAGAGTTACAGGGAAAGGGCAGGAAAGTAGGTGCAAGGTATTTCAGATTAACCACAATCCTCCTGAATGGCACAGTAGGCTCGAGGGGCCGAATAGCCTACTCCTGGCCCTATTTCATACAGGCCTATGGTCTTAATAACTTTGGTTACCAAATTTTCTTGAAGCCTGTCATGTGGAAGACTTTTTAAACTAGAGCAAGACTTAAGATCATATAAAACCTTTCACAATGATATACTGCTGCAGTACAGAATAATGGCAATCACATTGTGCACAGCAAACTCCATATAATCTATTTTAGTTTTGGTGACAAATAAATACTTGCATATGAAGTCACAATCTTGCTTAAGCTAATTAATCAGTAAAGGGTTGAGTTTATAACTATGTTGAGATCAATTGCTTAATTTTCTTATTTCTCTATTTTTTTCACTAATCACTGCATATTCTATCCACCTCTTTACAGAGATGGCCTTAATTTATTTGTACATTAACATGGTTATATCTGCAATGTTAATTGAAGTAATGGGTTGGTGGGCTCATGAGACTAAAACATTTGAGAAATTGAGAAATATGGGGAAAATGTAGATTGTAATGTGTGGACCTCTAGTCTTTCTATTACTTTGTTAATACCAGGTCCTTGAGATGAGAGATTTCCTTATAAGAAGAGGTTGAGTAGGCTGAGCCTATATTCTCTACAGAGTCTTTAACAATGGGATGATCTCATTGAAACATAAGGGGTCTTTACGAGGCAATCACAAAGAGGTTCTTCCTGCATGCTAAAGAACCTAACATGCAGAGCGACAGTTCACAGATTAGAGAACAAGAATTTAGGACTGAGACAGAAAATAAGAGCAAGAATAGGTGTTTTGCCCTGTTCAGCCTGCTCCGCCATTTAATGTGAACATGGCTGATCATCCTGGTCCTGCTTTCCACCCATACATTTCGCTCCCTTTAGTCTAAGAACTATATCTAATTCTTCCTTGAAAACATTCAATGTTTTGGCCTTGACTGCTTTCTGTGGTGGTGAATTCCTCAGGCTCACCACTGTCTAGGCCTCATCCCAGCCCTAAATGGCCAACCCTGTATCTTTCAAATAGATCCCTTTTATGCCCAACCTTTCTAAAGTGGGGTTGAGACCCCAAGTGGGATTGTGAATTGAAATTTTGGATCACAAGTTCCAACCGGTCTGTGCTGTCACAGCCCTTATACTCCCTGCTCTGCCACTTCTCAATGAGGGATCACAACAATTTTCAAGTCTCATAATGGCATCTCAATGGGAAACACTGTTCTATATTGTATGTTTCTATGGATACATATAGTTGCATAATGCACTGTTTTCGAATATTCCTTTCATTAGCTGGTCCGTACTGCCTACTTTAATGGCAGTGGGTTATTGGGACTTCCTGCATCTGATGTGACCTTCCCCGAAAACTTCCACATTGGATTTGGTTTTGCAACAAGTCAGTTGAACAGTCTCCTGTTCTCTTATGAAAAGGTAAGAGAGCTATTGAGTAGCTCATTCTAGTATATCTACCTCATTTTTAAAACCAAACAAATTGTTGTTATCCTACAGTAATCAAAGGACTTCAAATTTTCTTCGAAAACATTATTTGCTTGGAATTGGGTAGTTTATGTGGTAGCTCAATCACTAATGTCCTTTAGGGAAGGAAACTGCCATCCTTTCCTGGTCTGGCCCACATGTGACTTCAAACCCACAGAAATGTGGTTGGCTCATAACTGCCCTCTGGGTAATTAGGGATGGGCAATAAATGCTGCCCTAGCCAGCAATGCCCTCATCCTGTGAATGAAAAAAGGAAGAAAAAGGGGGCAAAGGCTTCAATGGCCTATTCCTGCTCCTACATTCTAGATATGAGGGCAGATGGAGACTTGCATCTGAGAGATGACACCTATAACAGTGTAGCACTCCATCAGAATGACATGAGAGCATCAGACTGCATTTTTCTATTCAAGTCACTGAAGTCAGACTTGGAACCCATCACTTTTCTAGTCAGAGTCAAGAACGTGACCCAATGAAGCACAATCGTCCCTAATTAGTGAAAAGCAGAACAAAATCCCTTGAAAATACACAGTAAAATGCATGTACTCAAGCACGGATGTGGGAGTGACTGTCCTTGATGTCAAGGCCTAATTTGATTGAATGGGGCATCAAAGAGCCTGAGCAAAATTAGAGTCAATGGGAATCAGATGAGAACTTTCCATTGGGTGGAGTCATACCTGACACAAGGAAGATGGTTGTGGTTTTGGAAGTAAATCCATGCAGCTCCAGGACATCTCTTCAGCAGTTCCTCAGTGTAGTATCCCAGCCATCTTCAGCTGATTCATCAATGTCTCTCCCTCCATCATAAGGTCAGAAGCAGGGATGTTCATTAATGATTGCACAATGTCCAGCACCATTTGTGACTCCTCGGATATTGAAACAGTCCATTTCCAACTGCAACAAGATTTGGACAATATCCAGTGATAAGTGATAAGTAACATTAGTGCCACACAAATGCTCGGCAATGATCATCTCAAGTAAGATAACATGATATGTGATAAGTAACATTAGTGCCACACAAATGTAAGGTAGGCAATAATGATCTCAAATAAGAGACAATCTAATCACTGTCCCTTGACATGTTGTTACCATCACTGAAACCCCACTACCCATATCCTTTGAGTTACCTGTCCACCATCTACAAGGCACAAGTCAGGAGTGTGATGGAATACTCCCCACTTGCCTGGATGGGTGTAGCCCCAACACTCAAGAAGTTTGACACCATCCAGGACAAAGTAGCCCACTTGACTGGCACTACATCCACAAACATCCACTCCCTCCAACACTGACACTCTGTAGCAGAAGTGAGTACTGTCTAAAAGATGCACTGCAGACAGACTCTTTAGACAGCACCTGCAAAACCCACAACCACTTACATCTACTTGGTCAAGGGATACATGGGAGAAACGTGAATACAACATCACCTGTAAGTTCCCTTCTAATCAATTCACCATCTAGACTTGGAAATATATTGCCATTTCTTCAGTGTCACTACAACTCCCTGAATCCCTAACGGCATTTTGGGTGTCCCTGTACCAAATGGACTGCTGTGGTTCACGAAGGAAAGTCACCACCACCTTTTCAAGGGCAGTTAGAAATGGGCAATAAATGCTGGGTTCAGCCTGTGATACCCACATCCCCTGAATAATAGAATAAATACAGATTGTAATGCACTTTACCCCTCCTGTGTAGGGCAATGGTGTCATGGCGTTTTGATCACTGCACCTTAAGTAGATTTTTGCCTTCTACTAACGGGAGCCTCATCTGTTAACTATATTCATCTTGCAATAACTATATTTAACAACATTCTGGTAGACTTTTTAATTTCAAGATTTTAAACTCCTGCCCATTATTTTCCTGACAATTTGAATAGTGGAGGAGAGATTAAATAGAAGAAGTCTGTCCCTGAATGAGACATTTTATGAAAATCTTTACTGAAAGTTTTCTCGTTTGTTAGCAGTATAGAATATTAACCAAACAGCTCAATTCTGGTTCTGGAAGGAAAACAAAAATGTTTAATTTTGCAGGATAACTTTGAAGTCTTCCTGGAAAATGGTAAAGTGAAGGTCAATTTACTGGGCAAAGTCCTAAAGTCTCAAAGGTCCTTCAATGATGGTGCTAACCACTATGTATCAGTCCAGGGGAAAGGAAATACGTAAGTTTCTTCACATTTTATCAAGTCTAATGTTTACTCTTTAATAGAACAAAAACTAGGGGGTGATGTTGCAGTAATGTCATTTGACTAATAATCTAAAGGCCCAGGCTAATGCTCCAGAGAAACAGATTCAAACCCCACCAAAGCAGTTATTCAGTTCATAAATCTTGAATGTAAATCTCATCTCATTCAATGGTGACTATGAAACTGCTATTGATTGTCGGGAAAAATCCATTTGGTTCGTTAATTACTAACAAGGGAAAGGAAATCTGCTGCCCATACCTGTTTGAGTATATATTTGACTCTAGACGACATCATGACTCTTAACTGCCTACTAACTTGCAAGATCATTCCATTCGGTTCCAGGGCACTTAGGGTTTAGCAATGAAATAATAAATTAGGATAGTTCTTAAACCATAATCTGTAACCATGCAGAACACAAAAGGCACTGAAGAGGAAATATTGCCTATAAAGTTGTTTTAAAAACATCTGATCCAATTGTACAGAGATAATGGGAACTGCAGATGCTGGAGAATCCGAGGTAACAAAGTGTGAGGGTCTAGGCCCGAAACGTCAGTTTTTGTGCTCCTAAGATGCTGCTTGGCCTGCTGTGTTCATCCAGCTCCACACTTTACTATCCAATTGTACAATTATGATTCAATATGTTGCACAATAGTTGAGAATTATAAATCACAGTTAGACCTCTGCTGGTGTATTAGGCGCCATCCTTTACAAAGGATGTCCTTCCTGACTACTACATTTGCCATAGTTTGGCAATACATATTTGCCATACTCCATTTGCATTTGCAAGTTGCCATAGTTCTACCAGACCTCTCATTAGAGGGAAATAACTGGTGATAGGTCACCACATTTCAGGAAAGGGGCAAAGCTGAGAAGGAGAGTCCTTCATTACAACCTCAACCAGTGCAGGAATTGAACCCACACTGTTGGTACCAGTCTGTATTGCAAATCAGCCTTCCAGCCAACTGAGCTAACCAATCTGCTGCATTTATTGTAATATATTGTATAAACAAGTATTGATTATCTTTATTCTGATATTTACTACCAGAGAATCTGCTTTTTGGTGTTTACCACTTTGCCTTTTGTTTTCAATAAAATCCAGTGTCTATCTGAATGTGGATGATTTAGACAAGCTGCAAGCAACAATACGGTTGGGGCAGCCTGGAACAAAAAGTTTGGTTTACCTGGGTGGGGACAAAGACACAAGGAATTTTGATGGCTGCATCAGCAACGTCTTTCTACAAAGGTAAAATTACTGTCTCTTTCTTATTCAGTTCAGTGACAACTTCAACTATTATTGAGACAAATCTTTACTAGAGAGAGCTGTTAAATGAACAGCATTAGTGCATTTAAGGAGCTGATAAATGATTGATGGAGGATAAACTAGAGTGGCAGGTGGTTAGTATGGAGCATAAAAACCAACATAGGTCAGGATGGCTTTTTCTGTGTTGTAAATTCTGTCTATTCCAGATGTGCATCTGGCTAAGTGTTGCCACCCAGAAGTTGACCTTCACCATGCACAGAGTGGGAGGGGAACCAAACACAACTGCTTTTCAGGGCGCAAATACTTGCTTATGCAAGTGCACATGCATAAATGTATGGTTATTTAAGAGCCAGTCCACGCAAGTTACTCCTCTTTTGAGTCATCCTATTGTAGAATCCTGTCCCTGGATATGTCCTGTCCCAAGACAGGCCTAGCAAAGGTAGCAGCACAGTGGTATACAGTCCGGGGGAGTTGCCCTAGGACTCCTCAACATTGACTCTGGTCATCGTAACAGCATAACAAGGAAACCTACTGTGGATTACCATATATTGAATCAGGGCTCCTTCATGTTGAACCCAATTTGGAGGAAGCACAAAGGGTGGCACGGGCACAGATATTCTCTAGCTGGGCAGTTTCAGTGTTCACCACCAAGAATGGCTTGGCAGCAGCACAACTGATTGAGCTGGTCAGGTTGTAAAGGACCTAGCTGTTAGACTGGGTCTGCAGCAGGTAATGAGGGAACCAACAATCGGGTAAAACATTCTTGATGTCATGCTTACCAATCTGCCAACTGACAATGCATCTGTCCCTGACAGTATCAGTAAGAGTGACATCCACACAGTCCTTGTGGAGACAAAGTCCCACCTTCACATTCAGAATACCCTCCATCATGTTGTGTGGCACTACCACCGTGTTAAATGGGACAGACTTCAAATGTAACCAGCAACTCAAGGCTGGGCATCCACGAGATGCTGTGAGCCGTCAACAGCAGCAGAATTGTACTTCTGCACAATCTGTAATGTTATGGTCCAGCATGTCCCCCATTCAACCATTACCATCAAGCTAGGGGATCAAACCTGGTTTAAAGGGACAGTGCAGGAGGGCAGCCAGGAGCAGCACCAGGCATCCCTAAAAATGAAGTGTCAACCTGGTGAAGCTGCCAAACAGGATACTCACGTGCCAAACATCATAAGCAGAAGCAATAGATTTAGCTCAGCGATCCCATAACAAATTGATCAGATATAAGCTCTGCTTTCCTGCCACATCCAGTCACAAAAGGGGGTGGACAATCAAGTTAACTAACAAAAAGCCGAGTCTTCACAAATATCCCCAGTCTCAGTGATGGAGGAGTCCCACGCATCAATGAAAAAGATAAGACCGAAGCATTTTTAATCATTTTAGCCAAAAGTGCCAAGTGAACTATCCATCTTGGCCTACTCCAAGGGTCTCCAGCATCACAGATGCCAATCTTCAGTCAATTTGATTCACTCCACATGTTATCAAGAAACAGTCGCAGACCATTGTTGTGCCGACCTGTCATACCAATCTCAAGCCCATCCAACATTCTGGCGATGGTACTTGTGTTCCACAACTTACTTCTATCCTAGCCAAGCTTTTCCAGTACAGTTACAACACTGGTATCTACCTGACAATGTGGGAAATTGCCCAAGTATATCTTGTATACAAAATGTAGGACAAATCCAAACCAGCTAATTATTTACAGTTGCATCAGTCTACTCTCGATCATCAGTAAAGTGATGAAAGGTGTCATCAATAATACAATCAAGCAGCACCTGCTTAGTGATGCCAAGTTTGGGTTCTGTCAAGGGCACTAAACTCTTGACCTCATTATAGCCTTGGTTCAAACACAGATAAAAGAGCTGAATTCAAAAGGTGAGGTCAGAGTGACAGGCCTTGACACCTAGCTGCTTTTGAGTGAGTGGGGTACAAAGGAGTTCGAGCAAAACTGAAGTCAATGGGAATTGGGGAGAAGGTATCCACTTGTTAGTCATACCTGGCACATAAGAAAATGGTCATGGTTGGTGGGCATCAATCATCTCAGTTCCAGAACATCTCTGCGGGAATTTCTCAAGGTAGTATCCCTGATGTTCACTGATGACTGCACAATATTCAATATTATTCGCGACTCCTCAGGTATTGAAGCAGTGCATGTTCAAACGCAACAGGATCTGGACAATATTCATAATCAGGTTGACAAGTGGCAAGTAACATTCATACCACACAAGTGCCAGGCAATGATCATCTCTATTAAGAGGCATTCCAAGTGCCCCTTGACATTCAATGGAATTAACAAAACAGAATTTACCACTATCAACATCTGGGGGATTGCCATTGACCAGAAACTCAACCAGACTCACCATATAAATACAGTGGCTACAAGAGCAGGTCAGAGGCTAGGAATATTAAAGCTAATTAACTCACCTCCTGACTCCCCATCTACAAGGCACATGTCAGGAGTGTGATGGAATACTCCCCACTTGCCTGAATGGGTGCAGCTCCAATAACATTCAAGAAACTTGACACCACCCAGGACAAAGGGGCTCACTTTATTGGCATCGCATCCACAAGCATCCACTCCCTCCACCACCAACGCTCAGTGCATACTGCTGCTTCTATCTACAGGATGCACTGTGGAAATTTCTGAAGGCTCCTTTGACAGCACCTTCCAAATTCATGGCTGCAATAATCTAGAAAGACAAAGGCAGCAAATATATGGAAAACCACCTGCAAGTTCTCATCCAAGCTACTCTGACTTAGAAATACACTGTCGCTGGGACAAAATCCTGGAACTCCCTCCCTAAGGGCAATGTAGGTCTGACTGCAGCAATTTAAGAAGGCAGCTCCACCACCACCTTCCCAAGAGGCAACTAGGGACGGGCAATGAATGCCGGTCCAGCCAATGATGGCCTCATCCCACAAGTGAATAAAAAAAGGGAGAGTCTTAGGTGTGGGAAATATTACTCATTACTGAAATTATTCTGAAATAGTATTGATCACCGCATAATTGCAATTAAAGTATATAAGTCTTAGGTCATCATTCATTTACCTTAAAAATCCATTAAAACATGATAAATTAATTGGAACAGGTGATTTAACAGAATATTTTGCTAAAATTGCTGCTCTAACCAGATGGATTGGGGCTACAACAGATATGCTTATCATATCTTTCCCTTTAGGAACCGTGAATCACCCAGAATTGAAAATTTGGCACTTTCAACTGAGGACGCTGGAGTATACCTGGACACCTGTCCCCAACAGAGAGCACCAGAAATGCTCATGTTGAAAGAAGGCAGAAAATGGAATGGTCAAGAGACAATTAAAATGAACAAGGTATGCAAAGTCTTGTCCCCTCAGGATAATGTAATCTAAACAGCCTCAATGACTGATGTATGTTGATAGAAGGTTTCCTTTGTCACAGAATGAAAAGAATCATAAGGTTATTCCTGATCATTCAACAAAGAAGAACACAGGGCAAGAACCAAAGGACTGCATGTTGTCATGGCAACCTAAATCAATCAATGGTGCCTCCCAGTTTGGAGATTCACCAGACAGCAGATTGGAGTATGACTTTATTCCTGAATCATTCAAAGAGAGGTAAAGTGAATTATTATTTACAATCTGTATTTTAGTTATGAATCTATCGATATGCATGTTTAAAGAGTAACTGTTACGATGCAAATGCTGCATACTCACTGAGTTCCATTGGGATATATTGTGTGACTTGATACTTGTGTTAGAAAACAGCATTTCCTGACCATCAGTCAGCAGCACAGCGAAAGACCAAAATACTGCAAATGCTGGAAATCTGAAACAAACACTTCACCAGTTCTGAACATCTTAAAGCTCTTGAAACATTAATTCTGTTCCTCTCTCCATAGATGCTACCAAGCCTGCTGACTTTCTCCAGCATTCTCTGTGGTTGTTACATAATGATAGGTGTATTTTACAGCTGCAATGTGGCCAACGCATTGCTAGGTGGAGCACCACGCATGCAAGTGTAAAACTGGTGTACTGCTCATTGTTTTTAAACTTGCATCCAGCAACAAAATGCCATTTATCAAAAATGTTACCTTATCCAAATAATTACAATACCTTCCACATTGAAAATCTGGAATTAAATGCTGGCATTAACTGCAACTGTGTAACCATTGCCAATTGTCAGAAAGGCTCACTTGGTTCACAAATGTGTTTTAGGGAAGGAAATCTGCCATCCTTACCCAGCCTAGCCTGCAGGTAATTCTAGACACACAGCAATGTGGCTGATTCTTAACTTACCTGTTAAATGGTCCAGCAAGCCACTCACTTTGAGGGTAATTAGGATTGGGCAGATTGAGAGGTGGCAGATGGAGTTCAACCTGGATAAATGCGAGGTGATGCATTTTGGAAGGTCGAATTTGAAAGCTGAGTACAGGATTAAGGATAGGATTCTTGGCAGTGTGGAGGAACAGAGGGATCTTGGTGTGCAGATACATAGATCCCTTAAAATGGCCACCCAAGCGGACAGGGTTGTTAAGAAAGCATATGGTGTTTTGGCTTTCATTAACAGGAGGATTGAGTTTAAGATCTTGTTGCAGCTCTATAACACTTTGGTTAGACCGCACTTGGAATACTGCGTCCAGTTCTGGTCGCCCTATTATAGGAAAGATGTGGATGCTTTGGAGAGGGTTCAGAGGAGGTTTACTAGGATGCTGCCTGGACTGGAGGGCTTATCTTATGAAGAGAGGTTGACTGAGCTCGGACTTTTTTCATTGGAGAAAAGGAAGACGAGGGGGACCTAATTGAGGTATACAAGATAATGAGAGGCATAGACAAAGTTGATAACCAGAGACTATTTCCCAGGGCAGAAATGGCTAACACAAGGGGTCATAGTTTTAAGCTGGTTGGAGGAAAGTATAGAGGGGATGTCAGAGGCGGGTTCTTTACACAGAGAGTTGTGAGAACATGGAATGCGTTGCCAGCAGCAGTTGTGGAAGCAAGGTCACTGGGGTCATTTAAGAGACTGCTGGACATGCATATGGTCACAGAAATTTGAGGGTGCATACATGAGGATCAATGGTCGGCACAACATCGTGGGCTGAAGGGCCTGTTCTGTGCTGTACTGTTCTACGTTCTAAACGCTGGCCTTACCGGTGACACTCACAACCACGAGCAAATTTTATAGGGAATTCAATCAATATGAATAACTGTTCCTTCCTGGTAAAATCCATGAAGAAAACATCCTGTGTCGGTCGGAGTCATGCTGACTGGTAGAAGATGTCAGAAGTCACATGGCATCAGGTTATGGTCCAACAGGTTTATTTGAAATCACAAGCTTTTGGAGTGCTGCTCCTTCATCAGGAGAAGTAGTAAAAGATGTAACAGAGTGTTGTAGAATTCCTTAACATTTTCAATTCCAAACACTAATGCATCACTCACTATGCTGTGAATTTTGTTCTGGAACAGGGACTAATATCAAGGGCTTCCACTGAATATTAGTAATACTGTGTGCAGCTTCATATGCACAGATGGATCACGTTGGCCACTTTTAATGATAACAGTGTGTTTCCTGTTTTGGGATCACTCACATTGATGTTTTAAATATAATATTTACATTTTTCAGGTCAACATTCTCCATTGATGTGCGAACAGTTGCAACAGAAGGAACCATCTTTTATGTAGCAGATAAGTCAGGGAAATCCTACATGACACTTTATATTTCAAGAGGTCGTTTCTTCTTTTCCTTTACTGTTAATGAGAAGAAACTGAAAATTAAGAGCAAAGTTAAGCACAATGATGGAAAGTGGCATACGGTAAGTAAACATTAGCAATTAGCTGCAAATACAAGGCTGTACAAGGAGAAGGGAGTTTTAACAAATTGTACTGATGGTCTATCTCTGGGCTGAAATCATTGCCTCACTCCTCACATAGAAATATTGAAAATAGAAGCAGCAGTAGGCCACTAGGCTTTTGAGCCTACTCCACTACTCTACTTGATTAACCAATTTAATAGCCCGTTCCTGCATTTCTCTATGTTCTTTGATCCCTTTAGTCCTAAATGCTACATCTAACTCCTCCTTGAAATCCTACAATGTTTTGACCTCAACTGCTTTCTGTGGCAGTGAAATCAACAGGCTCCCTACTCTCTGGGTGAAGAAATGTTTCCTACTCTCAGTCCTAAATGGCCTATCCCATATTCTTAGACCATAACCCCTGGTTTTGGACAACTTGGTCATTGGGAGCATCCTTCCTGCATCTTGCCCATCTAGTCCTGTTAGACTTTTACAGGTTTCTATGATCCCCCTCATTCTTCTGATCTCCAACGAATGTACTTCTAACTGATTCAACCTCTCCTCGTATTTCAGTCCTGCCATCCCAGGATTCAGGTAAACCTTCACTGCACTCCATCTCTCGCAAGAACATCCTATCTCAGATAAGGAGATTAAAACTGCACACAATATTCCAGGTATCATCTCACTCAGGCTACAAACATTTCCAGCCTCTCACTATGCAGGCCACCATACTATTTCCCTTCCTGCTGCATCTGCATGCTTTCCTTCAAGTGACTGGACACAGGGACATCCAGGTCTCACTGCACATTCCCCTCTCCAGTTTATAGCAATTCTGATAATAATCTGCCTTCCTGCTCCCAAAATGGATAACATTACATTCATCCATGTTATACTAGATCTACCATGCATTTGCCTACTCACTCTGCTTGTCCAAATCACAAATCTCACTATATTTCTGTGTAATTTCCTTCAGGCCTACAGCCCTCTCACTAGTGCTGGTCTGTGGCGTGTTCACAGTTCCCTTTTCACCACGGTCAGTGACTGTGCCTTCAGCTGTTTCAAACCTAAACATTGAATTTCCATTTCTATACTGCTCTGAGTCATTGAATCGTACAGCACAGAAATGGAACCTTCGGTCCAATCAATCCATGCCGCCCATAAGCCCAAGCCTTTCACACTTCAACATCCCGCTTTCTATCTTTATAACACTGCTTAAATCCTACTGTTTTCACAAAACCATTGGTCACCTTAACTCCTTAAGGGGCTCAATATCAGAATTTGTCTAACAACACTCCTGTGAAGTGCCTTGGGACTGAATTAAAGTACCTTATACATGCAAATTGTTGTCCATATATTGACCACAACAACACCAAACTGAAGCTGCAATGTTTACACCAAGCTACCAACAGCAGAATATGAATACAGCTGGTATGTAACCTGTAAATTTGATTTTACAATAAACAAATAGGAACGTCTCAAAGAAAGTCAGATTAACAGTGAGCTGAAGAAGGCTGTTCGATCCATTCAACAGTCTTTAGAACTGGAGATTCCTAAACTCTCCAGAACTGTAGAGTCAATTTTTTTCTCCTCTTTACCAACATTCCTAATGATTCTGAGTATTTAATTTCTATTAGATGTCATTTGCTTCAACTGCAACTTAGCTGTTTGCAGTAAAGCAGGTACTTTGCATGTGAGAAAAACCTTAATCCATTATAGTTTTTGTTAAAATTACACATAACTGAATAAGAAAAGTGTCAAAATAAACCATGGAAAGGGTCTGAGGAAGGGTCTGGGCCCGACACGTCAGCTTTCCTGCTCTTATGATGCGGCTTGGCCTGCTGTGTTCATCCAGCTCTACACCTTGTTATCTCAGATTCCCCAGCATCCGCAGTTCCTACTACCTATGGAAAGGTTGAGTTACATTAAGAAATTCATTCCATAATGCAATTCATAAAATCAGTATAGAGTAAATTAATTGCATCCTTCTGTTAACTCCTGCACTTATTTCCTCCTAACTTACCATTTTGTGATGGATTTACTTTTAAAGGTGGTGTTTAGCAGAGAAAATAATAAAGGAAAGCTTATTATTGATGGACTTCGGACTCGACATGCCAACATTAGTGATAGTGCCCTCTTGAAAGTTGAATCTCCATTCTATTTGGGTGGATTACCCTCAGGCAAAAGGCGACGCAATAGGAAGGTAATGTGAAATTGACAATCCTCACTCTTAATTTCAGATCTTTCTGTGGCCTTGCCCACTCTCCCAATATTTAATGCTCACCAGCCCACCAAGATCTCTGCAGATTTTTTACTTCTGGCATCTTGTAAAATGCTGATTGTACTTGCTCCACCATAAGCATCCAATTGCAAAGGGCACTGGCTCTGGAATTAGTTCCCGGTACTTTTTGTCCTCTCTCTCTCTCTTTCCTCCTTTAAGATGCTCCCTAAAACTACCCATTTTGATCAGGGCAGCATAGCAGCAGGAAGAGGCGTCAGGCCTGTTCTGTCATTGAGATCACAACTGATTCATGATCCAGCTCTGTATACTATATACCATAGCTACTGGTTAACAAAAATCCATTAATCTCAGATTTAAAATGAGCAGTTTATCTAGCAGCAGTTTCTTTTGGCAATAATAAGTTTTAAATCTCTACCACTTTTTTGTGTTGAATATTTCTTCACTTCAACACTTAAAGATTTGACTTTAATTTTTAGATGCTACCTTGTAATACTAATCTCCCCACTCAATAGGAATGTTTATTTTCCATCTATTCTCTCTGTTCTCCTTCATATTTTTAAAACTTCAATCAAATACCAATTAACATTTTTTTCTAATTTAACCAAAGGAGCCCAGATATCTTTTTGATGAATTTCTTCCATGCTAACTCCAAGGCCAATATATCCTCCCCAAAATAATACCCAGAACCCAGATGTAGGATAACCAGTGTTTTGTATAACTGAAGCATATTTCTACTCCTTATTTTCAACTACTTTGGAAATAAAGGCCAATGTTTGTTCATTTGAATATTTTCTGTACTTATTTATAATGTTTCATCCACAAGCTTGTTATCACTTATTTTGCTCAAGTGGTCATGTATTGACCCATCCAGAGATTAAATAGTTGTAGTTGTAATTTTAATCAATTAATTGTCTTTTATCTTTCAAACAGCTACATGGTTTTCAGGGATGTCTAAGAAACTTTAAACTGGATGGTAGTGAACTGAATTCCCCATTACGCACATTTGGAGTCACACCATGTTTCGATGGCAAGTTTAAGCAAGGGGCCTATTTCTCAGCCAAAGGAGGATATGTTGTGTTAGGTTTGTCAAATTTTTGTTATTTGTGCCTACTGTGAAAAGAAAACCTTCTGAAATGATTTTTGCTTCCAAATATGAAGGATGAAATCTACTTATTTGGTAGTACTCTCTCTTCTGAATTAATTTATGAGTTAGGTCCTCCTTCAGGAACTTGAGCCCAAAGCCTAGCCTATCACTCCAATGCAGATGGAGATCATTGCACTGTGGGAGGGTCAGTGCTGAGGCAGTGCTGCACTGTCGGAGCGTCAATGCTGCAGAAGTGCTACACTGTCGGAGGGTCAGTGCTGAGGGAACGTTGTACTATCAGAGGGTCAGTTTTGAGGAAGCGCCACACTATTGGACAGTCAGTGCTGACGGAATGTCGCTCTGTCAGATGGTTAGTGCTGAGGGAGCACCACACTGTGGGTGTGTCAGTACTGAGGGAGCTTTGCACTATTGGAGGCTCAGGGAGGGAACATCACACTGTCAGGGGTTTAGTGCTGAGGAAATGCCACTCTTTTGGAGGGTCAGGACTAAGGGATGCTGCACTACTATGAACATAGAAACTTAGGAGCAGAAGTAGGGAATTCAGTGCCATTAGCCTGATCTGCTGCCATTCCATACCATCACTGATCATCTATCCCAGATTACATTCCCATGCTATCATCATATCCCTTGATGTGATTGGTATCAAGAAGTCAATCATCTCAATCTTGAACCTACTTAATTACTGAGGTTCCATAAATGTCTGGGATAGAGAATTTCAAAAATTCACACTCTTATGAATGAAAAAAATTCCTCATTTTGATCCTAAATGCTTTGCTCCTTATTCATTTCAGGAGTAGATCATTCCAACAGTACAGATCCCACTTTTCCAGCATTGATGTCATTGACACACAAACTGGAACCTACTTTTCCCACACCAATTTTTGAACCATGCATTCATTCTTCTATCATTTTTTCCTTATCCCAATTTGCATGTAGTTCAGATAGTAATCCAGAGATTATTACCTTTGATGTTCTGCTTTTAAATTACAACCTGGCATCTCATACTCCCTTAGCAGAATCCCCTTACTAGCTTGACCTATGTTATTTGTACAACATGAACTACAACCAATGGATGTATCCCCTTCCTCTGCAAGTTCCTTTCTAAACATGAGCAGATATTCCAAATCCTGGCACTAACATGCAGCCATTTGGATTCTTACTCTTTGGTGCAGAGAACAGTTTCAATTTCCCCTTATTATAGTGCCTGTTACTACCACAACATTCCTTTTCCCTCCCTCCAACTCAAATGGCTTCCTGTCCCATTGTTAATTAACTCATCTACACCACAGCCCTCAATCTCATCTATGACAAGCCAAACCTTATTGGAAATTTGTAAGAGCTGAGGGTCCTGCGCTCTTGACCTCAAGCTTCCCCTACTTGCCGAACTTGCAGTCACACTCTCCTCTCCCTGACCCTCAACTGGCTAAATGAGAAGATCTTATCCCGAGAGCTGTGAATGCCTGGCATAATAAATTGGGAAGGTAGTATTCCCCTTCCTTGATGTGCCATAACATCTGCAGCTCAGCCTCCAAATCACAATCTCTGAACTGAAGTCCCTGTAACTGCAGACATTCCCTGCAGATCTTTTGGCCTGGATTGTGCTGGCATCCAGAAAGATCCCAAATCCTACAGTTACAGCACATCACTTGCGCTGCCATTTTTATTCTGTTAAGTAATTAATAATCTTAATCAATTTGTAAGTTATAATGTTTACATTTTGCAGTCACTTTCACACTGCCTGTAAACTTTACCAAAATTATTCAATTCTAGTAGGGTTGTTAAGAAGTTTATTAAGAAAAAAGGTTTTTCAATTTTGCACAGTCCCTAGCAATGAATGGTTACTCACCAACCAATCAATCTGTAATCACCTTTACACCAATGCATCAGATCATTATAGAATTGTAGTTTATAAGATTTGTTGTGACAAATTGACTATATTTTCTCTATTACAAAAGTGATAACAATGTAAAATGCTTTGGGACATTCTGACATGATGAAAGGTGCTGTAGAAGTGAAAAATTTTTTTTCTTTCTCTCTGCTCTTTTACACTGAAACTGCAGGTTAATCTGGTAAGGAATCACAAGTAGTGCTAGCACTAGCACAACCTGATAAACGTCAAAATCAATATTCCTTTTTACTGACATCTGAATGCTTTTTTCCAGAGAACTCATTTGTGGTGGGCAAGGACTTTGAGCTCCTCTTTGCAGTGCGCCCTCAAAGCCAGACTGGAATCCTCTTTCACATCAACAGCTCCCAAGGAAATTATCTCAGTCTATATATGCACAAGGGAAAGGTAGGAATAATCGTTATAAGTCAGCTACATACCAGGAAACTTTACTTACCTTCTGTGTTTTGTATTAAATGGATTGTTACAACCAATAGTGTTGCTGAAAGTATTGTCTCAGGTACAACAATATTTATCAGTCTCAAAAGCAGTCGGAAGTCAGGTATGTCCAAATGTAATAGCATATAACAGTCTTGCTACCACAGCTAAAGTCCATGGAATGAAAGGGCATTGGCAGCCTGGGGCTGACTGACAAGGAGCAGAAAGTAAGGGCGAATGGTTGCTTTTCAGGCTGGATAAAGGTATGTAGTTGGCTTCCCCAAGGAACTGTTTTTCTTCACCAGTGCTAATGATATAGACTTTAATGTATAAGTTGCAATTTCAAAATTCACAGATTGACATAAAGGCTTTTATACTCCATTCCCTTTGAAGTAAAGACCAACACTTCATGTACTTTACCTATTACCCATTGAATTTATGTGCTAGCTTTGTGTGATTTATGATCAAGGACTCCCAAATCCCTCTGTTCTGTAGCTTTTCTTGATTGAAATAATGTTCATCCCCTCTATTCTTCCTGCCAAATTGTATGACCTCACATTTTCACACATGATCTTTCAAGCTCCAAGTTTTTACCTATTAGCTTAACCTGTCTATATCCCTCTGCAGGCAGTTTGTTTCACCCTCACCACTTACCTTCTCACCTTTTTTTGTGTCATCGATAAACTTGGCTAAAGTGCATTCTCTTTCTTCTCCAAGTCATTAATACATGTTGTAAATAATTATTGACTCTGCATTAATCACTGTGGCACTCTCCTAGTTACAGGTTATCATCCTAAAAATGCACTCCTTATCCCAACTCTGTCTTCTATCAGTTAGCCTATCCTGTAGCCATGCTAAAATGCTTTCTCCAACACCAGGGGCTCTTATTAAATAGCCTACTATGTGGTACCTTATTAAACTCCTTCTGAAAATCCGAACATATTAGATCTACTGCTTCGCCTTTATCTATCCTTCTCATTAAGTCCTGAAAGAGTTCTAGAACTTTTTTCTTTGTCAGATGATTTGCTCAGTCATGTCTACTGTAGCCAAAAGTTAATTTTCTGAGCTCGGTGATACTGCTGCTACCCTCATTAAAAATTTGACCGATTGCCAGTTTTCAAGTTAGAACCATTTTACAACCACTGTCACTCAGACTGAAAGTGGCAGGCCTTTGGTGAACAGCATGAATTGTTTATTGCTCCAGAATTGGCTTCCATTCAATTTCTTTCTAATACTTGCATCAATTATTTGCCATAAACTATGCAAAGAGCAGATGGGCCAGACACACAGCATTTGTGGCTAGAAAACTCTGCTGTGATGAGTTTTAATGATAGCATTTTGCTTTATCTAAATAATCAAAGTCTTTTTGATAAGCAGGAAAACTTACAAAGAACTGAAGTAATCTTGCAGAATATTATCAATTTGAAGAACATGCAACAGACTATCAAATCAAATATAATTGGAACAGCTGTTATTTTCTTAACAATATTTTTTATAATTGCTCGGTTATATGTGACGTTATAATCTCTGCCATAGTGTCCACTGTGGCTCAGTGTATTGAGCTCTCATGCCGGAGCTGATGGATTTAAATACTCTGCTGGCAAAGTGGGGAGGCAATGGCCTAGTAGTATTATTGCTGGACTGTAAATCCAGAGACCCAGATAATGTTCTGGGTTTGAATCCCACCACAGCAGATGGTTAAAATATCTGGAATTAAGAATCCAATGATAACCATGAAACCATTGCCAATTGTTGGGGGAAAATAACCCATCCAGTTCACTAATGTTCTTTAGGGAAGAAAACTGCCATCCTTCCCTGATCTGGCCTACATGTTACTCCAGACCCACGGCAATGTGGTTGACTGTCAACTGGGCAATTAGGGATCGGCAACAAATGCTGCCTAAAAGCAATGCCATCATCCTGTGAAATAATAAAGGGAGCAAAAATGTAGGCTGGCACCTCACTGCCAGTAGTTTGTTTTCTGAAAGCCCTGTGCGTAAAGAAAAACAAGTGTAAGGGCAGAGATGTTGAGACTAAAAATATATTTACATTATTGAAATGTTAATAATCTGATAGCAACAATAAGTGACACTTACTTATCTGAAGAAAAAACAATTATGATAGGTTTGGAAGAGAAGAAAATAATGTTGCAAGTGGTTACACCACACCGTAATTTCTTGAGACTTGATGCATCAATGGCCTCTGCCAAATAGTGAGAGTAACAGAGTAAATGCTAACACTGTGGTATCAGCCAATCAGTTGGGTACATATTATATATAGATATCTACAATATCCATAATGAGCTATTTATTATTCCTAAGTACTCTTAGATTGACTTAAATAATCTTTCAATTGTAGAACACTAACTAAATAGAATAATGATGCATGCTTACTTTGCCTTTCTTTCACTTATGCATGTAATTACATTCCTTCCCTTGCCATTGCTGAGACAAACTCTTGACAGCCAACTATCATTCACATACGGCTAACCTCATTAAATTGCTTCATCACCTTTGCACAGTTTGTTAAAAATTTTCAAGACTTTGAAGAAGCATTAATTAATGTTTCCCTCTGAGACTTTTTATACAGATACATATAAAATTACTGTGAAAGAGTAGCAATGAATGTATGGGTTGGTGATAAAATAGCAACTGAATCATGGCTAATTATTACTTAAAATAATTCAGTTTTACCTGTCATTTTTCAAAATGTTTTGGTTTTCATTGAACAGCACCATTATCAGTAATCGTGGCCCTCTTAATGTTATCTTTCATTAGACATGATGGATAACACAATGCTCAGTGGTCAGAACACTTGACAGATATCTAGCTTGAGCTCACATGTGGGCTCCCTGTGGTATGTGGTAGCAAACTCAATTTATTTTCAGGGAAGAACAAAACCCTTGCATTTCTATTACAAACAAAAACAGAAATTGCTGGGAAAGCTCAGCAGGTCTGGCAGCAACCTGTAGAAAGAAAGCAGAGTTAACATTTCAGGTCCAGCGACCTTCTTCAGTACTGACTGTAGCTAGCAAAAGGCTGATATATATGCTGAAGAGGGTGGGGGTGTGGGAGGAAACAACAGTGGAAATAAAACCTAGAGAGAGAGAGAACAACAGCTCGACAATGGATAAAGGGCTGCTAATTGAGTCCATTAGTAGCTGGCATTGGGAGATAATTGTGGTAGCAGTCTATGTGATGACAAGATAATAAAATGTGAGGCTGGATGAACACAGCAGGCCAAGCAGCATCTCAGGAGCACAAAAGCTGACGTTTCGGGCCTAGACTCTTCATCAGAAAAAAGGTCTAGGCCCGAAACGTCAGCTTTTGTGGTCCTGAGATGCTGCTTGTCCTGCTGTGTTCATCCAACCTCACATTTTATTGTCTTGGATTCTCCAGCATCTGCAGATCCCATTGTCTCTGATACTATGTGATGACAAGGTCTGGTTTAGGGTAAGGACGTTGAAAAAGGTTGATAATTTAAATTTAGAATTAAGGACAAAAAACTAGAACCAATAAAAGCAACCACGAAACTGTTGGATTGTAATGAAAAAAAAACTGGTTATTGGAAGAAAGACTTGCATTAACACAGAACTTTTGCAACTACAAGCTATCCCAATGCTGTCTATCAATGAAATGAGTACTTTCTTGAAATGATGTCCCTGCTGTAATGTAGGAAACATGGCAACAGGTTTTCCCATTGAATAGATAATCCTTTTTTGTGATGTGATTGAAGACAATTATAACAGAGAGAACTCTGCAGTTCCTCTTTCTAATTGTGACGTAGGATCTTCTACATCAATTTGAGAAGGTAGACAGGGTCTTGGTTCAACATTTGATGTGAAGGGTTTCGATGGAAACCTGCTGTCTTTTTACAGGCTGGGCCTGTGTGTGATCCAGTCTCACAAATGCCCTGTGTTCCTGTCTACTAGAGTGTA
The DNA here is from genome assembly GCF_030684315.1 of Stegostoma tigrinum. Lineage (NCBI taxonomy): Eukaryota > Metazoa > Chordata > Chondrichthyes > Orectolobiformes > Stegostomatidae > Stegostoma > Stegostoma tigrinum. The sequence goes on along the minus strand of NC_081358.1, from coordinate 126,810,147 downwards.
ACTCAGCGTTATACAAAATTACTTTCACGCAGTTCTTTCAATATACAGAAAACAAATGCTAGTTTTCTTGAAAAATGAACTGAACATTTTCAAATTTCTATTCTCAGGTTACTGTCCATGTCAATAATGGAGCTGGTGATTTCAATACATCTGTCACACCTCAGTCACTGTGTGATGGACAGTGGCACAGAATAGCAGGTGAGTATCCTTCACTTTAATTCACAGTAGTGAAAAAAAGACACAGAATATTTTAAGTACAGACAAGTTCAGAATAAAATGGCATACTGACTGCAACATTCATTAGGAAGCATTTAAAAAAAATCAATTCCTATTATGTGAGACTGAAAATAGATCTGTTATCGAGCAGTACATTCACTGACAGGTATGTCAACAGCAGTTTTTAGAGGATCAGTTCAGGTAAAATTCAAAGATGATGAAATAGATATTGTTTATTGGGAGACAGAAGAGTCAAAGTTTGGGAAGCGGTGAGATGAGAATTGTGCCTTGAGGCGGGTGTTTGGTGAGGGTGTGAGGCATGATTTCCAACCATCCTGGAATCACCAGGATTTCTCCAGAAGCTGAAATTTCTCTGATATTAGTGTCATAAGGACTAATTAGATAGTTCCTGCTTGAGTAGGCACAGACACGATAGGTGTCATGGTGGGGCTCCTTCAGTGCTCTACCATGTTATGGAACAAGTTTTACTTCCTGCAAACATTTATGTCAGTTCCAGCAAACACTCCTCTTCTCAAAATTACAAATAAATGTACAGAACAGATTTATAGACATATAGGATTTGGTTTGGTCATCATTCTAAAATAATTAAATATCTGAGGATATTTAATCTTCTCATTTATTTGTACGAGGAGGATATGATTGGCTGGGGCAGCATTTAGTGCCCATCACTAACTGTCCTGTGGAAGTTGGTGATGGTGTTGATGTGCTGTCTTCATGAACTGCTGCAGTCCTTGAGTTTTAGGGACATTTAAGGTGCTGTTAAGGTGGGAGCTGCAGGATTTTGAACCAGCAAACTCTCTCCCAACATAGGTAAGAAAAACGATTCCCTGTATTTTCCACATGGGGAAATATTTCACAGTTTTAAATACATAGAAGACAAAAGATTTCTGTTTTTTTTTGTTTGTTGTATGAATCATTGACAGTTTCCTTCTCAGAAAGGCATGATGCGGGCAGAAAGACAGACCTGCATTTATTTAGGGTCCCACTACCACAAGATATTCTAATACAATAAAACAAAGAACAGCAGATGCTGGAAATTTTCTAAACTGAAATTAGAAATTGCTGGAGAAACTCATTAGGTCTAGCAGCATCTGTAGGGAGAAAGCAGAATTAATGGTTTGAGACCAGTAATTCTGTATTGTTGTCATAGCTCAGTGGTTACCACTGCAGCATCCAGCACCAGGGACCTGGGTTTCTTTCCAGCTTTGGGTGATTGTTTGTGTGCTGTTTGCATGTTCTCCCCGTGTCTGCATGGGTTTCTGCCATGTGCTCTGAATTCCTCCTATTGTCCAAAGGTGTACAGGTTTGGAGGTTTGGCTATGGTAAATACAGGGTTAAGGGGATACGGCTGGGAACTTGGTGGGATGCTGCTCAGAGTGTCGATGCAGACTTGATGGGTCAAATAGCCTCTTTTCGCACTGTAGGGATATTATATTACAAAGTGGTTTACTCCCAACTAAGTATTTTTGAAGTGTACTCATTTCTGTAAGGTAGGAAACTACATAGCAAGCTCCCACAAGCACAGATGGCCATATTGACCAGATAATCTGTTTTGGTATTGTTGGTTCAGGGATTGACATTGGCTGAGGACATTGGATATATGCTCATCTTTAATCATCATTGTAAATAACGATTAATATTTGTTCAAACGTTCACAGCTGTACCAAATACATGAAAGGAAAACTTGTATTCATGCTTCACCCAAGTCCCAAAGTGCTTTAAGAAAACAGGAACAAGAGGAAACTAATCAACTTCTTGAACCTGTTCCATCATTTAATTAGATCATGGATGATACATATCGTGTTTATGATACGTATCATGTAACTGCTTATGTGCTTTGGTTCCGTAATTCCCAAGCTCTCACCCAACAAAAGACGCTTTCAATCTCAGTTTTAGTTGCTTATATTTTACAATCAAAGAATTACTTTTTGAAGTGTAATTACTGTTCTTTGTGTTTTGTTTTCTAATAGTGATTAAAAGAAATAATGTGGTGCAACTTGATGTGGATACAGAACGTGACCATGTTGTAGGACCTGCCGCTTCACTATCCACCGATACTGCAGACCCCCTCTACGTCGGAGGCATCCCAGGTAAGAAGCTTTTTGTAAAGTGAAAAACCATTATTTTGAGATATGCCTTGGTCATTGCACCTGTCCATCTCACCTGAACATATGTTAGCTCAAGTAACGGCATATGTATAAGTACATTTATATTGTGCCTTTAATATCACAAAGCATCCCAAGTCACTTCACAGGAATGTTATCCAGCAAAGTGGGATACCACATGAAAAACGACATGAGACAGATTGCATGGGAAAAGATTTGGAATAAGTATTAATGCCAGCACAGATCCAATGGGCTGAATGGCCTGTTTGCCCTGTATATTCAATATAATTTACCCATGATTAAAATTTGTTTTCTTTTAAATGCATTCTACAATTGTTTTTATTAAAGTATGGATGGGAATATTGAGTGCATTAGATCGTGGAACTTTCCGTACATGGCATGGAATACAAAGTCTCAGGTTATAAAAAGCAAATTGAGTCTTTGGGCTAAAATGTCTAATTCAACAGTTTATTTGTCAATACTCATTATTACGAGGGGAATAAAAGAGTGAGGACACTTTTCATGGTGCTGTGGAGACTGCTGACAATGATTTTGGATGTTTGCATCTCATTTTTAGTTATTTGAGAAACCTTCTGTTGTGCTTTTGGTTGCACTTCAGCCCTACGCTCCTAACCTCTGATATGGACTGGAGGCAGGCAAGTTGAAGTACCTCCTCCTGGGGCTTCTCTGGGCCTGGCCAAAATCGCCATCAAACAGGGCCAGGCAGATGGTTGTGAAGGGCGTCCTAGTTCCTGACTGCCTTCCCCTCTTCTGCAGCTACACCACACCTGGGTGTCTTGGAGAGGGAATATGTGGAATCCACAAACACTCAAAGTCTTCAGAGACAGAGAGGTGGGCACCACAGGGACTGATGGAATGCCTTATTTCCCTCTCCAACACAATTTTGATTTAGTCTCCTTCCACTCTCCCCATCTTTCCCTCACTTTCATTGTCAATGCACTGTCCCTGACCAATAAACCAATGAGTGAATTAGAAACACAGGTGATTTATGGTGGAGGATTCAGGTAAAAATTAACACGGATGATTTAACGGTGGAAGAAAAGACTTTCAGTGGTGCATGAAAGCATTTCTGGATATTTAAAAAAGTCAGGAAATAATACACCTGTTCAAAGCCTTGGTAGTATCACACCTGGAATTCAGTTGATATAATGACCTTGGAAGCAGTTCAGAGAAGATTCACTAACTACTCCTGGGATGAAGAAAGGTTGAACAGATTGGGCCTGTACCTTTTGAAGTTAATGAGAGTGAGAGGTAATCTTATCGAACCATAAAAGTTCCTGACGGGACTTGACAAGGTAGTTCTTGAAAGATGTTTCCCACCGTTGGCAGACTAGAATTAAGGGCCACAGTTTAAGGATAAAAGGTCTTGCTTTAAAGACAGATGACGAGAATTTCTCTTCTGTAGGCTATTTATCTGTACAACTTGCTTCCCAAGAAGGCAGTGGAGGTTGGTCATTGAATGCATTCCAAGCTGAGTTTGATGTAATTTTAATCAACAAAGGAGTCAAAGATTGTGGAAATTGGAGTTCAGTCATTGGGTCATGTCATACAGAATGGAAACAGACCCTTCAGTTCAAATAATCAATGATGACCATGTTCCCAAACTAAACTAGTCCCACCTGCCTGTTTTTGGCCCATATTCCTCCAAATCTTTCCTATTGATGTACTTATCCAAACATCTTTTAAATGTTGTAAATGTACCTACATCTACCATTTCCTCTGGAAGTTCAATACACACTTGAACCACTCTCCGTGTATAATGTTGCCCCTCATGTCCTTTTTAAAACTTTCTCCTCTTGCCTTAAAAATATGTCTCTTGGTTTGAACTTTCTCACACTAGAGATTTTATCAACCTCTATACGCTCCAGTAAAAAAAAAGTTCCAGCCTGGGCCTAGGCCCAAAACATCAGTGCTTGGCCTGCTGTGTTCATCCAGCTCTACACCTTGTTACCTCAGATTCTCCAGCATCAGCAGTTCCTACTATGTCTCTCCCAGCCTATTTTTATAACTCAAAGCCTCCATTCCCAGGCAACATCCTGGTAAATCTTTTCTGAACCTTCGCCAATTTTAATAATATTCTATAGCAGGTCAACCTGAACAGTACACAGTACTCCAGAAGTGGTTTCACCAGCACCACGTACATGACACCTCAACTGCTACACTCAAAGGTCTGAGCAATGATGGCAGGCATCCTAAATGCATTCTTAACCACTGTTTACTTGTGACATAAATTTCAAAGAATTATATACCTATACCCCTAAGTCTGTCTGTTCTACAACATTACCCAGGGCCGTGCTATTAATTGTAGAAGTTCTGCCCTTGTTTGTTTTACTGAAATGCGATACCTCACATTTATTCAAATTAAAATCCATCTGCCAGTCCTCAGCTCATTGACCAAATTGATCAAGATTTCTTTATAATCTTAGGCCACAACAGATCAGTCACGATCTTATCGAATGGTGGATGAGGTTCAAAGGGCTGGATGGCCTACTCCCACTCCTACATTCTATTGGTATATGGTTAACTGAGAGTGTAGGAAAGTTACATTGCTCCAGCAACCCCCGCCTCCCCACCAAAGTTTAAAAGGATTCTCCTCGTTCTTTACTCTCCTTCTGTCCTACCATAACAACCTCTACGTGCAACCTTTTGCAATTACTGAACACACGGAGGAGTGTATGATGCAACCAGGTAATTAGTACTTCAATAAGTAATTTACTTTAGAGTGCACCTTCTTAATCTGAAGACTGTGATATGGTTTGAAGGATGTGTCCAAAAAGGGGGACAGAACAGCAGCAAGGTATTTTCACTGATGTCAACGAATTTGTTGCACTCACATAGCTTCTTCCTCAATCTGAAAATTTCTAAAGTGCTTGACAACCAATTAAGCATGTCAGAAATGTAGCCACTGTGGAAATGTGGCGGCCAATTTGAATGCAGCAAACTCTCGTAAGAGTGTGAGAAATAGGAACTGGAGTAGGCCATTTGGCTGCTAGAGCCTGCTCCATCATTCAACAGGATCACAGCTAGTATGACATTTCTCATGAGCTCTTTCCTGCCCTTTTCCACATAACCCTGGATTCACCTACTGATCAAGATAAAGACTTTAATATACATTATGACTCTACCGTACACAACATTGTGATAATTACCAGAAATCTGATGGTAGTTGAGGGATCAATATTGATTAGCAAACTAGATAGAAAACCTTGTGGTTCTTTATTCCACACAACACAAAATAGAAAAATAAGAGAAAGAATGGCCTTCATAATACAAGGAAATATATTTTTCTGCGGTATTTTAGTACATGTTGCCTTAAATTTTTCACACATAATTTTGAACGGATTATAAGATCATAAGGTGGTTGAGCAGAATTAGACCATTTGGCCCATCGAATCTGCTCTTCTATTAAATCATGGCTGATATGTTTCTCAACTCCACTGTCCTGCCTTCTCTCCATAACCTTTGATCCCTTCACTAATCAAAATTAGTAAACTATCTCTTCCTTAAACACACTCAATGACTTGGCCTCCATGGCCATCTGTGACAATGAGTTCCACAGTTTCACCATGCTCTGGCTGAAGAAATTCTCCCTCCTTTCACAGTTTAAAAAGGTTGTCTGCTTACCCTAAGGCTGTGCCCTAGTATCCTAGTCTTTCCTTCCAGTGGAAGCATCTTCTCCATGTCCACTCTCTCCAGGCCTCTCGGTATTCTGTAAGTTTCAATCAGATTCTCCCCATATCCTTCCAAACTCCATTGAGTACAGGCCCAGAGTCCTCAACTGCTCTTCATGTGACAAGCCTGTCCTCCCTGGGATCCTTCTTGTAAACGTTCCCTAGAACCCTCAAAGGCCAGTACATCTTTCTTTAGATATAGGGCCAAAACTGCTCACAATATTCCAAATGCGATCTGACCAGAGCCTTATACAGCCTCAGCAGTACATTCCTGATGTTATATTCTGGCCCTGTTGAAACGAATGTTAACATTGCATTTGACTTCTTAACTGACAACCGAAACTACATGCTCACCTTAAGAGAATCCTGAACTGGTCTCTTTGTGCTTCAGATTTCGGAAGCCTTTGCCCATTCAGAAAATAGGCTAGCCTCTATTCTTCATACATATGCTCTATTCTATTAAGTTGTATTTTATAGTTATGTTTTATTCTAAAAATGTATTGATCTTTTTGTACTTGCAGATAACGTACAGTTACATCATTTGCCAACACGAAATCCATTCTTTGGCTGCATGGGGGACGTAATGATCAATGTGAAGCCAGTATCATTCAAGAAAGCGGTGGCAGTTCATGGTGCTGTTAGTGTGACTCGGTGTCCTGTCATGTAAACCCAGCTGCTGTCTGTAACTGCAAAGATAATTTAACTTTCCTGCACTTGATTGTAATAGACAACTGAACCACTGTCAAAATGCAGAACTATTAATTTATTGTAACTTGGACTTTGCGTTCTTTTCATTTCAGTTAACTGAATTTGACACATTTATGGTTTGGCTTTTCATAACAGCAATTTTTACAATTAAAAGAAAAATGACCCACTAACTTCTTAAAACGCCATACAGATATTTTATTCCTAATTGGTGCTATATTCTGTGGGGCCAAATATATTACTAAAATTTGCTGCTAATTTTATATTTTTATACTTGAATAATTCAATGCTAAACATATTTCTAAAATAAACATGATTCAACCAACATTATTAAAAGCCTATCAAATTGTTTTTGGAGAGTAAATGATCTTATACAAGGGAATACTATCCCCCCCACACTGTCTGATTGGAAACACAGGAGGAGTTTGACACAGACATAGTTACAGATTATAGTTCTTCCCAGGAATACATGCCTGGCTCTGGAAGCAGTCTTGAGAGGTGCAGTGTAGTAGTTTGGAGCCTGGGATTTGTATCTCTGCCAGTATACATTGGTGGACCAATGAAATCTCCACCAAAACAAAATAAGAAACAGGACCACTCCTCAAGCCTCCACCATTTATTAAGATCATACATGTTCTAATCCTTGAACTCCGCTGTCTTGCCTTATCTACATATCCCTTGATTCCCAACATTTCATCAACCCCTATTTACCACATCCAATATTCACTTCCTTCATTATCAAGGCACAGTGGTGCAATCTGCAAGGTGCACTGCAATACCTCACCAAGACCCCACCAACAGCACTTTCCGAATACATGACGTTCACCACATAGAAAGTCAAGGGTAGTAGATGCACGGGAACACCAGCAGTAAGTTCCCCTCTAAGAGACACACCATATTTATTTGGAACTGTATCATTACCTCTTTGTTGCTGGGTCAGAATCCTGAAACCTTCACCCTAATAGCACTTTGGGTGTTCCTACACAGTAGCAGTTTAAGAAGACAGCTCACCACCACTTTCTTCAGAGCAGTTAGGGATGAGCAATAAACACTGGCCAGGTCAGCAACATACACATCCCAAGAATGAATCTTCTAAAAAGTCCATCAACAATCGAGCATCTATACTGTCCGGTTGATAATTCCAAAGGCTAACTCTGGGTGATTTCTCATCTTGAGCACATCAAGTCAGAGCTGGTCAAAAACAGCCACCTGACTATTCTCATCCCAATTTCCAGCAATGACCCATAGTCTTGTTATAATTGACATTGCAGATGCACACTTAAATAGTCTTAACAAAACACTCTCAACACCACCACAACCGCCGCCCCACCCCACCAACACACAGACACACCCGCCTGAGAATTAGTACAGGATAAACTGCTTCATGGACCATGCTGAGACTATGGCAAACTGACCAAATGGAGTAGTTGAAGTGACTAGTATGGATGCATTTAAGGGCAAGTTAGATAAAATATAAGAGAAAGGAATAGAAGACTGTGCCATTAGGGTAAGATTAACTAAGGCATGGGTCAACACCAGAATAGATTAGTTGTGTAAAAATGCCTCTTGTGCTGAAAATACTTTGTAATTGTATGTAAACAGAAACTCATGTTAAATAAAAATGCCTAACACAGAAAACAGGCAGTAAGAATCTGAAGAAAATTAACAGGTCAACATTTCAGATAGAGAGACGAGAGGAAATTCTAACCTGATCCAACTGTCAGAAAGCTGTTGGGAATGGATGGAAAATTGTTTCCTGACTACACCGCCCTGCCTTGTCCACGTAACCCTTCATTCCTTAGTCTTACTCACCATCGATGTCCATACTGGGCAGGATTTAGAACTAACATTCCAATCAACAGGTTAGATTAAAATCTCTGATGAAGGGTCTAGGCCCGAAACGTCAGCTTTTGTGCTCCTGAGATGCTGCTTGGCCTGCTGTGTTCATCCAGCCTCACATTTTATTATCTTAGATTAAAATGCCTCTACTTTGTGTGAATATCATTCCAGCTATAGAATTTATGAAAACAACAATCTCCATAGATGCAAGTTCTTATTCTTGAAACATAATTTAAATTCATTTTAATCCTCTCCTGATATTTTTCTGTGCAGAAATATTGTGTTTTGCCTGTAAAATCCATGACAAATCTTAATCTGATATTTGCATCTAGGCAGTATCAGAAAAGGGTACGTCATTTCTGAGAACATATTGAGGGATTCCCACGATCACACGAGCTATAATGCTACCATGTTGCATTTTGTGTAAGCTTGCTGTGCAAAAATTGGCTGCTGCATCTCCTACATAACACCTTGCAATAAACATTGGACGAGATTTTATCTTGCTCAAAATACACATATTAAAGAGTTAAAATCTTCAAAACTACTGAAATACTCAAAGTCTGAATGTTTTCCAGAATGTTTATTCTTTTGTACTGCTATCAGGTTGGTGTCAGTGAGGAAAGATATAGCAGCTGAAAAGTAATAAACATCCTTGATGAATTCATGAATTAATAGCCAATAATTAACGCCACGTATAGGAAAAGAGTTGATTAACATTATATGCATAGATTTAAATCCCTGCCACCTAACTGAAACCGGCTGTGTGGGCGGTTAACATTGAGCAGTTACATCAGCTCAGGGAGAGAATCAGGCACTTGGCTAAAGTCACTCTAATTGTATATCAAGACTTATCACACAACTTTATCTAGAGCATAAGCATGAAAGCTACAGTAAACCTCCAGATCCCTCTAGTAAAGACGCGGCCCATGTTTCCATCATCCCCTCTTGGGTGTAAGAAATCCAGCCAACATCCCTCTCCAGTCCATACTGACCACCTAACCTTCAGTTGCTAACACCAATTCCCTGCCTACTTTAGGCTTGGTCTGGGCAAGATAGGTTTGGAGAAATTCAGTGAATTTCAGTGATTCAAATCATTACAGATTTTCTGCCTGTGCTGAGATTTGAAATTCACTGCTGGGAAGCCCATTCCAACTAAAAATCTGCCTCAAACATGTGTAATGAAACATCTGAGAGAAAATGTACAATTACATAACATCTTTCATGTCCCAAAACCACATAATAACCTATTAAGGCTTTCCAAGTATAATTACCATCTACTAGATACATGACTGGTCCAATATCACTGCTTAATTAGAAACCGTCAAAAGTAATTACTAATAAAGTGTCACACCTTTTAGGGTAACATTTAAAACAACTACTTACTTTTTATTTACGATTCATGAAAGAATGATCATTATTTCTAAAGAATGCATATCATAATGATTTATGATTTGTTCATAACAGTAATGGTTGAGGGAAATTTATATTATTCACAAAATTGAATGAAGCGCCCTCCAAAACTGCTTCCAAATGATTTGAGTTAATCCAAATTTTGCCTATCACTGCTTAGTGAATTGTGGGAATATTGAAGCTTCTAACTTGTTGGTCTGTTGCTGCAATGTAATATTGACCTTTTTTTTAATGTTGTGTTTCTTCATATCAGACAGAACTTTGTCATGCAACCACTTCAAATGTTCACTTTTAGGTGGATGGTTTAATTAGATTTTGATGTTGCACTGTCAAAAATACACAAATACGAGACATTAGGTGTGCATTTTCATTTACTCAAGTTTTGGTGTTGTTGGTAACTTGTATGATTGCTATCACAATTAAATAAAAAGTGCATTATCTCAACTCATTTTGTTTTGTGTGATATATATCTATACAGTTTTGTTAATTAAATGTAGCTGGTGACATACTGGACTAGTAATCATCCAGTTTATTGCTTTGCAGACATGGGTTCAAATCCCACCAACTGATACAAGTTAAATTCAAATTAATAAGCACCTAGAATTGGAAACTAGTTTCAGTACTGGTGACCATGAAACTATCATTAATTTTCTAAAAGAAACATTTAGGTCACTGATGGCCTTGAGGGAAGGAAATCTTCTGTCCGTACTGATATGTTCCATTTCTGTTACCAGAGTTCAGGGAGCAAGTTACCTTATTAGAAATGTTAGATTGTGAAGCTTCCAAGCCAGAAAAACAGTCCATCATTCCCAGGAACCAGTCTGGTGAATGTTTGTTAGACTCTTTATGGCAATAATACCTTTCAGGTTGAGGACTCTAGGTCTGCAGAAGAATGAAGGAAGATTTCATTGAAACTTACAGAATACTGAGAGGCCTCGATCGAGTGGATATAAAGAAGATATTTCCACTAGTAGGAGACACTAGGACCTGAGGACACAGCCTCAGAGTGAATGAAACAACCTGATAGAACTGTGATGAGGAGGAATTTCTTCAGCCAGAAGGTGGTTAATCTATGGAACTCATTGTCGCACAGAGCCATGGAGGCCAAGTCATTGAATATCTTTAAGTCAAAGATGGATAATTGGTAAAGGGATCAAGGCTTAGGACAGAAGGCAGGAGAATGGGATTCAGAAACACATCAGCTGTGATCAAATGGCAGAGTAGACTTGACGGTCTGATATCTTATCATCTTCCGACTTTTCCTGATATAAAGAGACCAAAAGTGCACCACATAAACTCCTATATAATTGAAATAAGACTTCACTGCTCCTGTACTCAATTCTTCTTGCGATAAATACTAACATGCATTGGTCTTCTTAATAGCCTGCTGCACCTGCATATGAGCCTTTGTTGACTTATTGATGAGGGCACCTAGGTCCTTCTGTGCATATTTTCTATTCATTTACAGGATGTGAACTTTGCTGGCTTAGATAGCACTTAATGTACCTTCCTAATTTCCCAAACTCGGTTTTGTGGGTCTGGAGTCACATGTAGACCAAACCAAGTAAGGATGGCTGTTTTCTTCCCTAAGAATATTAGTTAATGGGTTTTTCTAACAATTGACAGTAGATTCATGGTCATCATTAGACACTTAATTTAGATATTTCTATTGAATTTGAATTGCACCATCTACTGTGGAAGTTGCACAGATAGGTAGCAAGACAGCCTCTGCTTGTAGCTTGGGTCATAAGCTATCAAGTTCAAGTTCCACTCCAGAGCTTGAGTAAAAAATTAAAGTTGAAATTAAACTGAGTATCCATTCGTGACAGTATGCAAAGGATTCAATGGCACTATTTTGAAGAGGAAGAGGGCAGTTTTTCCCAACATACTGGCCAGATGGTTTCTATATGCTCAGACCTATTAATATTACACACTTCAGGAGCTGGTAGGACATTTAACAGAGATAGGAACACTATCACAGTGCTACAAGAGCCTTAAAAGGCCCTAACACATTGACCAACATTTATGCCTTGATGAAAATCACTGATTGGTTGTTACCACATTCTTGTTGGTGAGAATGTCTTGTGCTCACACCAGCTACCAAAGTTCCAATGTTATTACAGTAACTGCACTTCAATCATTCACATTGACTGTAAAGCAATACTCTTCTGTAAATGCAGATCTTTATACCATTCCCCCACCCACAACTGTCAAGAAATTTGAGACCTCAAGTTCTTTCAAAAATATTTCAGACTACATAGCATCCTCAAAATGAGTTGTTCACTTTGACATACCTAGGGGTACCCCTCATCTCAAATGTTATGCTACATAGCAACATAGGAGATAGGGTTTGACACCGCAGTCCTGATCCACCATTTGAAATGATCATGGCTGAACGAGCTCAATACCCTAATCCCGCCCTTCTCCCATATCCCCTGATCACTTTAGCTATAGGAGCTATATCTACCTCTTTCTTGAAAACACAATGCTTCAGCCTCAATCAAAAGGGGAGGCAATGGCTGAGTGGTATTGCACATAATATTCCTTGTACAACCTCACTGATGCCCTGTGTAAATGCAGCAAGATCCTTGTTCCTGTACTCGAATCCTGTCACTAAGAAGGCCAACATACAGTTTAAGTGATAATGGGAACCTGCAACCTCAGGAAGTGCTACACTTGCCCCCACACCTCCTCCCTCACCCCCATCCCAGACCCCAGGATGACCTTCCATATCAAACAGATGTTCACCTGCACATCTGCCAGTGTGGTATATTGTATCCATTGCACCCGGTGTGGCTCCCTCTACATTGGGGAAACCAAGCGGAGGCTTGGGGACCACTTTGCAGAACACCTCCGCTCGGTTCGCAACAAACAACTGCACCTCCCAGTCGCGAGCCATTTCAACTACCCCACCCATTCCTCAGACGACATGTCCATCATGGGCCTCCTGCTGTGCCACAATGATGCCACCCGAAGGTTGCAGGAACAGCAACTCACATTCCGCCTGGGAACCCTGCAGCCCAATGATATCAATGTGGACTTCAGAAGCTTCAAAATCTCCCCTTCCCCCACTGCATCCCAAAACCAGCCCAGTTCTTCCCCTCCCCACACTGCAACACAAAACCTGCCCAGCTCGTTCCCTCCCCCCACTGCATCCCAAAACCAGCCCAGCCTGTCTCTGCTTCCCTAACCTGTTCTTCCTCTCACCCATCCCTTCCTCCCACCTCAAGCTGCACCTCCATTTCCTACCTACCACCTCATCCTGCCTCCTTGACCTGTCCATCTTCCCTGGACTGACCTATCCCCTCCCCACCTATACTCTCCTCTCTACCTATCTTGTTTTCTCTCCATCTGCGGTCCACCTCCCCCTCTCTCCCTATTTATTCCAGTTCCCTCTCCCCATCCCCCTCTCTGATGAAGGGTTTAGGCCCGAAACGTCAGCTTTTGTGCTCCTGAGATGCTGCTTGGCCTGCTGTGTTTATCCAGCTCCACACTTTGTTATCCAACATACAGTTTGTCTTATTTACTTCCTAGAGGCTTACTTTCAGCAAATGGAGCACAAGGACACCCTAGTCATGCTGAACCTTCCCCTGTCTCAATTTACAGCCATTGAAATAATAATCTATCTTCTTAGTATGCTATCAAAGTGGATAACCTCAAATTTATCCATATTATACTGCACCTGCCATGCATTTACCCACTCATTCATCCAGTACCAATCAAAATTCAACGTCTCTGCATCCTCCTCACAGCTCACCCATCCACCCAACTTCGTGTCATTGCAAATTTTGAAATGTTATATTTAGTTCCCTCATATAAATCATTAGCATATATTGTGAATAGCTGGGGTCCTAGTACTGATCCCTGCAATACTCTACTAAGCACTGCCTACCATTCAGAAAAAGGCGCATTTATTCCTAACCTTTGTTTCCTGTCTGTTAACCAACTTTCAGGCTATCCCAATATACTACCACCAGTTTCATGTGCTTTAATTTTACGCATTAGTGTCTTATGTGAGACTTTGTCAAAAGACTTCTGAAAGTCTAAATAAACTGTATCTACTGGCTGCCCTGATCTACTGTACTAGTTACATCCTCCAAAAATTCCAGAAGTTGTGTCAAGCGTGATTTCCCATTTCCAAATCCATGTTATGTCTGATTCCACCACTGTTTTCTAAGTTAATAAAATGTGAGGCTGGATGAACACAGCAGGCCAAGCAGCATCCCAGGAGCACAAAAGCTGACGTTTCGGGCCTAGACCCTTCATCAGAGAGGGGGATGGGGGGAGGGAACTGGAATAAATAGGGAGAGAGGGGGAGGCGGACCGAAGATGGAGAGTAAAGAAGATAGGTGGAGAAGGTGTAGGTGGGGAGGTAGGGAGGGGATAGGTCAGTCCAGGGAAGACGGACAGGTCAAGGAGGTGGGATGAGGTTAGTAGGTAGCTGGGGGTGCGGCTTGGGGTGGGAGGAAGGGATGGGTGAGAGGAAGAACCGGTTAGGGAGGCAGAGACAGGTTGGACTGGTTTTGGGATGCAGTGGGTGGGGGGGAAGAGCTGGGCTGGTTGTGTGGTGCAGTGGGGGGAGGGGATGAACTGGGCTGGTTTAGGGATGCAGTGGGGGAAGGGGAGATTTTGAAACTGGTGAAGTCCACATTGATACCATATGGCTGCAGGGTTCCCAGGCGGAATATGAGTTGCTGTTCCTGCAACCTTCGGGTGGCATCATTGTGGCAGTGCAGGAGGCCCATGATGGACATGTCATCAAGAGAATGGGAGGGGGAGTGGAAATGGTTTGCGACTGGGAGGTGCAGTTGTTTTTTGCGAACTGAGCGGAGGTGTTCTGCAAAGCGGTCCCCAAGCCTCCGCTTGGTTTCCCCAATGTAGAGAAAGCCGCACCGGGTACAGTGGATGCAGTATACCACATTGGCAGATGTGCAGGTGAACCTCTGCTTAATGTGGAATGTCATCTTGGGGCCTGGGATGGGGGTGAGGGAGGAGGTGTGGGGACAAGTGTAGCATTTCCTGCGGTTGCAGGGGAAGGTGCCGGGTGTGGTGGGGTTGGAGGGCAGTGTGGAGCGAACAAGGGAGTCACGGAGAGAGTGGTCTCTCCGGAAAGCAGACAGGGGTGGGGATGGAAAAATGTCTTGGGTGGTGGGGTCGGATTGTAAATGGCGGAAGTGTCGGAGGATAATGCGTTGTATCTGGAGGTTGGTAGGGTGGTGTGTGAGAACGAGGGGGATCCTCTTGGGGCGGTTGTGGCGGGGGCGGGGTGTGAGGGATGTGTCGCGGGAAATGCGGGAGACGCGGTCAAGGGCGTTCTCAATCACCGTGGGGGGGAAGTTGCGGTCCTTAAAGAACTTGGACATCTGGGATGTGCGGGAGTGGAATGTCTTATCGTGGGAGCAGATGCGGCGGAGGCGGAGGAATTGGGAATAGGGGATGGAAATGCTACACTTGTCCCCACACCTCCTCCCTCACCCCCATCCCAGGCCCCAAGATGACATTCCACATTAAGCAGAGGTTCACCTGCACATTTGCCAATGTGGTATACTGCATCCACTGTACCCGGTGCGGCTTTCTCTACATTGGGGAAACCAAGCGGAGGCTTGGGGACCGCTTTGCAGAACACCTCCGCTCAGTTCGCAACAAACAACTGCACCTCCCAGTCGCAAACCATTTCCACTCCCCCTCCCATTCTCTTGATGACATGTCCATCATGGGCCTCCTGCACTGCCACAATGATGCCACCCGAAGGTTGCAGGAACAGCAACTCATATTCCGCCTGGGAACCCTGCAGCCATATGGTATCAATGTGGACTTCACCAGTTTCAAAATCTCCCCTTCCCCCACTGCATCCCTAAACCAGCCCAGTTCATCCCCTCCCCCCACTGCACCACACAACCAGCCCAGCTCTTCCCCCCCACCCACTGCATCCCAAAACCAGTCCAACCTGTCTCTGCCTCCCTAACCGGTTCTTCCTCTCACCCATCCCTTCCTCCCACCCCAAGCCGCACCCCCAGCTACCTACTAACCTCATCCCACCTCCTTGACCTGTCCGTCTTCCCTGGACTGACCTATCCCCTCCCTACCTCCCCACCTACACCTTCTCCACCTATCTTCTTTACTCTCCATCTTCGGTCCGCCTCCCCCTCTCTCCCTATTTATTCCAGTTCCCTCCCCCCATCCCCCTCTCTGATGAAGGGTCTAGGCCCGAAACGTCAGCTTTTGTGCTCCTGGGATGCTGCTTGACCTGCTGTGTTCATCCAGCCTCACATTTTATTATCTTGGAATCTCCAGCATCTGCAGTTCCCATTATCTCTGACACTGTTTTCTAAGTGCTCTGTTATGAAATCCTTGATAATAGATTCCAGCATCTTCCCCACAGCTGACATCACACGTACTAGTCTATAATTTCCTGATTTCCCTTTTTAAATAGTGGGGTTACATTGGCTACCGTCCAATCTGTAGAAATTATTTGAGAGTCTGAAGAATCTTGGAAGTTGACTGTCAATGCATCCACTATATCTAGGACCACTTCCTGAAGTATCTGGGGTATGGATTATCAGACCATGGGGATTTATTGGCCTTCAATCTCATCAATTTCTCAACACCATTTCTCCATTGATAAGATTTGCTTCAGTTTTTCCCTTTTACTAAGCCCTGTTTTTGCCATCATTTCTGGTACATTATTCATGTCCTCTTTCTGAAAATAGAACGGAAAATGAATTTAGTTCATTAGCCATTTCTTTATTCCCAATTATAAATTCCCTGATTTCAGACTATAAGGGACCTACATTGGTTTTCACCATTCTTTTTCTCTTTACATTCCTTTGGAAAGTTTTACAGTCAGTGCTTATGTTCCCTTAATTTCATATTCTATATCCCCCTTCTTAATCAACCCCTGGTCCTCCGTTGCTGACTTTTAAGCTGTACCCAAATCTTGGGCCTATTGTTTTTTCTTGAAAATTTGTATAGTTTAATTTGTATCTAACACTATCTCAACTTTTTTCATTCATTTGTGGGATATGGGTGCCACTGGATGGCCAGTGTTTACTGCACGTCCCTAGTTGCCCCTTAAGAAGATTGTGGTGAGCTGCTCTCTTGAACCTCTGCAGTCCACGTGCTGTAGGAGGACGCACAATGCCCTTAAGGAGGGATGATGTGGAGGTGCCAGTGTCGGACTGGGGCCAAGGTCAGAAATCACACGACACCAGGTTATAGTCCAACAGGTTTATTTGAAAACACAAGCTTTCAGATTGTATCCCCTTTGTCAGATGAAGTGAGGGAGGCAATTCTATAATTTTGGCCCAGCGACACTGAAGGAATGGTAATATATTTACCAGTTAGATGTAAGTCATTTGGAGACAAACTTGCAGGTAGAGTGTTCCCCTATATCTGCTGCCCTTGTCCTTCTAGACAGAAGTGGTTGTGAATTCAGAAAGTGCTATCTGAGGATCTTTGGTGATCTGCTGCTACTGAGTGTCGGTGGTGGAGTGAGTGGATGCTTGTGGATGTGGTGCCAATCAAGTGGCTGCTTCGAACTGAAAACAAAAAAAATGCTGGAGATCAGTGGGTCAGCAGCATCCATTGAGAGAAATCAAGCTAACGTTTTAAGTCTAGATGACGCTTCATCACAGCTTAAATGTCCTGGATGGTTTCAAGTTTCTCGAGTGCTGTTGGAGCTGCACTCATCCAGGCAAGTAGGGCATATGCCAACACACACCTGATTTATGCTTTGTAGATGATGGACAGGCTTTGGGGAGTCAGGAGGTGAATTACTCACTATAGTATTCCCAGCCTGTGACCTGCCCTTATAGCCACTTTGGCAAGCCCAGCTATCAATGGTAACCCCAAAGATGTTGATAGGAGGGATTCAGTGATTCACCATTGAATGGCAAGTGATGATTTTAGAATAGAAAAGAATAGAATAGACTCACTACAGTGTGGGAACAGGCCATTCAACCCAACAAGTCCACACCGACCCTCAGAGATCCCACCCAGACCCATCCCCCTTTAACCCACCTGATCAGCACATCCCTGAACACCATTGGCAATTTAGCATGGCCAATCCAGCTAGCCTGCATATCTTTGGAGTGAGAGAGGAAACCAGAGCATTAGATTGTTTCTTATTAGAGATTGTCATTGCCTGGCATTTGTGTGATGTAAATGTTACTTGCTACTCGTCAGCTCAAGTGTAGACATTGTCCAGATCTTGTTGCATTTAAACATGGACTGCTTCAATATCTGAGGGGTCGTGAGTAGTGCTGAACATTGTGCAATCATTACTAAACATCCCTGTTTCTGACCTTATGATGGAGGGGAGGCCAGTGATGAAGCTGCTGAAGATGGCTGGGGCTAGGTCACTAGGGGAGCATTGCACATTAGCCATGATTTTGTTACTGTTCTTTTTGCACTGTTACACCAGACAAGAATAAACAATTTTTTGTAGTTTATAGTTTTGCTTTTCTAATGTTTGCCATTGGTCATCTACTGTCATTCTTTTCAGTAATATTTCCCAATCCATCCATTCAGCGTCATACCAGCGTAGTTTCCCTTATTAGATTCAGGACCATAGTCTCAGAATTAACTGCCTCATTCTCTTCATTCCATCTTAATATAGTCATTTTTATTTAAATTGATTTCCCCCTATTGGTCTCTGAATTTTGGCAGGCACAAATACTGGTCTGAGGGTTTAAGAATTAGTATCTCTTAAATAGAAGCACATAACGCTAGGGCTACTTCATTCATTCTGTGTGAATGGGAGAAGATAGCTGGCCAGATGCTAATGCCTTACAGCATGGAAGCTATTTAAGACAAGAAGGTAAGGGGAAATACTGTTCAGAACAGGTGGACTCAGGTTGTGGAGTTTTTTCAGCCTGGTCCCCTCATTGGGACATCTGAGCAAATGTAACTGTGAGTTTTGGAGCAAAGATGACTCCTCAATGCTCTGCGAACTGAGAATGGTTTTCCTGGTTCATAGCAGTGGTAGGGGTGGCCAGGGCATTTCTTTCTGGTTCCATGGGATTTGGATCGGAGGTAAGGGGTTGGGATGACAGGCTGGTGTCTCACATTCTTCTAGGGATGTGTGAAACTGAAGGGTCACTGGACCCGAAACGTTAACTCTGATTTTTTTCTTCACAGATGCTGCCAGACCTGCTGAACTTTGCCAGCAAGTTCTGTTTTTGTTGTGTATGTGAAACTGATGTTGCTTTCAGGGCCGTGTGCCTCCATCGGGATTATATGATGTCATCCGACCTTCCCAGATTCCCTAAGATCTAGCAAAATGACAATCTTGTCCTATCCACTATGGAGTGAGGAGTATTTATGGGTCAAGAATGTGTCCGGTTGGAAAACCTGGAGCATTACCTTTTTTCCTACCTCATACTCCATTGAGTTTTCTCTGCCATCAAATTAGGCCTTCCTTTGTTTCTTTTTCAGCCCTGATTTAATGGAGGCTACCATCTGCATGGGCTGTGGTGGGCCCGAACAATGCTGTTCTCATGGCCTTGGGCAGCCTGGAAGATACATGGGTGGGCACAGTAAAGGTTTTACCTCTGCCAAGACAGACAAGAAATCTATCAGTCTATTACAGACATACACTGCCTGAATGTATATCTGTGGTGGGCTAATGGGCTACTGCTGCTAACTGGGCGCTCACTTTGCTGGATAGCATTAAAGCTAGCTCCACTTGCAGTCTACTTTGTTGGTCTTCCAGGCAAATCCTGCATCTTGTCTTTCTATTCACATCCTCCACCATACAGTCTACAAAAAGTTTTATCGTGCCTTCTCTGGGTGTGCCTTTCTTGGGTCCTCCGCTCTTTTGTATCATTTTAGAATCATTTGTTGTGCTATTTGGGACTCATTGGACTCTCCACCATAGTTCAAATTCTCTGAGAAAGTGGGCAATTGTCCTTAACTTTAATGTCACAGCCCAGAAGCTTCAGGGTCCACTGTTATGTGGGTCTAGCTAACTGTGCAACCTTTGAACAGTAGCAGGTTTACAGGGTTATGTTCTATGGGATATGGTGAGGGAATTGCATCCAATGATGTTGGTGGTGCTGTGTTGCCCAGAAGACTGCCAGGAGGTGTTCCTTGCACACTGAGAAACCCTGTTCTAGGTAGGAGCTGTGGGGCCATTAGTCCAAGTGTCCCATGGCATGCTCGGAGAAGTACAGCCCACAGCGTTGAGCCTGCAGTGGCAACTTGTAGTGCAAAGAGGAGTTCTTGGTCTGGCACCAGTCATACTGGAGCGTTCGCCAGGGCTTGTTTCATTTCACACACAGCCCTTGTGTGCTGCTCTGCCCAATTTCATGGGGCATTCTTTTCTTAGGAGTTCTGAGGCTTTGGTGACAAAACCGCTAATGTGGTCCCTAGAATATCCCATCAATCCTAGAAAGGAATGAAGCAAGTTCACATCTTTGGAGAAATTGGGCTATTATTTGGATTTGCTACCTTTCACATTCTTGTTTGCTGTGGGCCACTGTAGCTCATGGGTACTATACGTGACTTAGGTCTGGGCATTTTTGAGATTGACTTCTAATCTGAGTTTTGGAAGGAGGGTCAGCGATCCATCTAGTAATCTTAGATGTTCCTCCCGGGTAACTATCTGTTGGAGGAGATCACCTACATATTGAATCAGGCTTCCAGTCATGAAATACCTTCTAGTCCTTTGGCCAATTTTTGGTGCAAAATAGACAGGAAGTTTTGAAATCCTAGGGACAGGTAGGTCTAGGTGTACAACTGCCCTTGGAAAGTAAAAGTAAATTTGTATTGAAACTGCTGGTTTAAAGGGATGGACCAAAATCCATTACTAATATCTAATATTTCACTTGTGGGGTTTGCTTCATCACTGTCTCAGGACTGGTTGCTACTGTTGGTGCTATTAGTTTCATTTAATTTCCCACCGGTGACTCTCAGTCTCCAAGAGACATCTTGTTCTCTATGAGGCCAAATTGGTGAATGGTTTGTTGAAGTTACAGGGTGGAAGACTCCCTGATGCAGTAGGCTGGAGATTATTTTCACAAACGTGCCCTTGGCTTGTTTAGGAAAGCTGTACTGTTTATGGGGTTTTAGAATGGGGCCCTTTACAACTACGACCCCTGTCTTGCGGCCCTTGTCATGTTTGTGCCCTGCAAATGTGACTGTCTACAACCACCATAATCTCCTGTGCTCCCAGGTCATCAGCAATATCTGCAAGTTTTACCCCAAATTCACCAACTGTACAAACCCTGTCGATATATCTCCCTGAAGTTACCTCTATTGGTACCTCCTTTGTCTGAGCCATCAGTCAAACACAACAATTCATTGAGTCAAATCACAAACTGCATTTATGCATGAAGCCGGAGCCCAGGATATGTTCTGTTTCTGGGTGCAAGTTCGTGGCTGAGTAATGGCACACTATTCTAAATTCTAATGGATTTGTTTTGGATCCCGCCTGTTAATGTCCAATTAGAAATAGACTTTATTGTCATGTGTGCTCAAGTACAGGGATACAGGGGTAGAGTGAAAAGTCTACAATGTTGCCATTTTGGTGCCATCTTACGTACAAAGTAATGAGATACGAAATCTTACGTACAAAGTTGAAAAATAAGGAAATAAAGTTAAAAATTCAACATTAAACTCTTTCTTAATATAAAGTAGAATAATAAAGAAATAAAAGTTCAGCATGTCAGCCCCTTCTTAAGTATTTGGCCATGCTGAACTCACACGCACCACATGGTGTCGATCTCCTCCATGCTCAACGCCACCCAGATGCTGGGAGACCTTAGACTCAATCTTCCCCCGAATGTGGCTCGCGCTCTCTCGTACTCTGTCACTGTCCCCCCCGTTGCACTCGATCTCCTTTGGGTTGTGCTCGCTTTCGCGCCCTTCCCCCACCACCGTGTTCTCTAACTCTTGCTATTACTGAGACACGGTGGAGGGAAGGGCATGACTGGCAACTAGTTGTCCCAGGATATGGATGCTTCAGGCGGGATACAGAGGGAGGTAAAAGGGGTGGAGGAGTTGCAGTAATGGTCAAAGAGGATATCGCAGCCGGACTGAAGGAGGGCCCCATGGAGGACTCAAGCAGTGAGGCAATATGGGTAGAACTCAGAAATAGGAAGGATGCAGTAACAATGTTGGGGCTGTACTACAGGCCTCCCAACAGCGAGCGTGAGATAGAGGTACAAATATGTAAACAGATAATGGAAAGGTGTAGGAGAAACAGGGTGGTGGTGATGGGAGATTTTAATTTTCCCAACATTGACTGGGATTCACTCAGTGTTAGGGGTCAAGTCGGAGCAGAATTTGTGTGTCCAGGAGGGTTTTCTAAAGCACTTTGTATGTAGTCCAACTTGGGAAGGGGCCATACTGGACCTGGTGCTGGGGAATGAACCTGGACAGGTGGTTGATATTACTGTAGGGGACTACTTTGGAAATAGCGACCACAATTCCGTAAGTTTTACAATTCTCATGGACAAGGATGGGAGTGGTCCTAAAGGAAGAGTACTAAACTGGGGGAAGGCCGACTATACTAAGATTCGGCAGGATCTGAGGAATGTAGATTGGGAGAAACTGTTTGCAGGTAAATCCACATTTGATATGTGGGAGGCTTTTAAGGAGAGGTTGATTAGAGTGCAGGAGAGACATGTTCCTGTGAAAATGAGGAATAGAAATGGCAAGATTAAGGAACCATGGATGACAGGGGAAATTGTGAGACTAGCCAAGAGGAAAAAGGAAGCATAGATGAGGTCTAGGCGACTGAAGACAGACGAAGCTTTGCAAGAAGATCAGGAATGTAGAATGAATCTGAAACGAGGCATTAAGAGGGCTAAGAGAGGACATGAGATATTGCTGGCAAACATGGTTAAGGAAAATCCCAAAGCCTTTTATTCATATATATGAAGAGCAAGAGGGTAACTAGAGAAAGGATTGGCCCACTTAAGGATAAAGAAGGAAAGTTGTGCACTGAGTCAGAGAAAATGGGTGACATTCTTAACGAGTACTTTGCATTGGTATTCACCAAGGAGAGGGACATGACAGATGTTGAGGTGAGGGATAGATGTTTGCTTACTCTAGGTCAGGTTGACATAAGGAAGGAGGAAGTGTTGGGTATCCTAAAAGACATTAAGGTGGAAAAGTCTCCAGGTCCGGATGGGATCTATCCCAGGTTACTGAGGGAAGCGAGAGAGGAAATAGCCAGGGCCTTAGCAGATATCTTTGCAGCATCCTTAGACAGTGGTGAGGTCCCGAAGGACTGGAGACTTGCTAATGTTGTCCCCTTGTTTAAGAAGGGCAGCAAGGATAATCCAGGTAATTATCGACCGGTGAGCCTGATGTTAGTGGTAGGGAAGCTACTGGAGAAGATACTGAGGGATAGGATCTAAGCCCATTTTCTTCCAAATGGGAATATCAGTGATAGGCAACATGGTTTTGTACAGGGAAGGTCATGTCTTATCAGCTTAATAGAATTCTTTGAGGACATGACAAAATTGATTAATGAGGGAAAGGTTGTAGATGTCATATACATGGACTTCAGTAAGGCGTTTGATAAGGTTCCCCATGGCATGCTGATGGAGAAAGTGAAGTCACATGGGGTCCAGGGTCTGCTAGCTAGATGGATAAAAAAACTGGCTGGGCAACAGGAGACAGAGAATAGTAGTAGAAGGGAGTTTCTCAAATTGGAGACCTGTGACCAGTGGTGTTCCACAGGGATCTGTGCTGGGACCACTGTTGTTTGTGATATATGTAAATGATTTGGAGGAAGGTGTAGGTGGTCTGATCAGCAAGTTTGCAGATGACACTAAGATTGGTGGAGTAGCAGATAGTGAAGGGGACTGTCAGAGATTACAGCAAAATATAGATAGACTGGAGAGTTGGGCAGATAAATGGCAGATGGAGTTCAATCCGGGCAAATGCGAGGTGATGCATTTTGGAAGATCAAATTCAAGGGCGAACTATACAGTAAATGGAAAAGTCCTAGGGAAAATTGATGAAGAGAGAAATCTGGGTGTTCAGGTCCATTGTTCCCTGAAGGTGACAACACAGGTCAATAGGGTGGTCAAGAAGGCATATGGCATGCTTTCCTTCATTGGGCGGGGTATTGAGTACAAGAGTTGGCAGGTCATGTTGCAGTTGTATAGGACTTTGGTTCGGCCACATTTGGAGTACTGTGTACAGTTCTGGTCGCCACATTACCAAAAGGATGTGGATGCTTTGGCGAGGGTGCAGAGGAGGTTCACCAGCATGTTGCCTGGTATGGAGGGTGCTAGCTATGAAGAGAGGTTGAGTACATTAGGATTATTTTCATTAGAAAGACGGAGATTGAGCAGGGATCTGATTGAGGTCTACAAAATCAGAGGGGTATATTCAGAGTGGATAGCAAAAAGCTTTTTCCCAGAGTGAAGGACTCAATTACTAGGGGTCATGAATTCAATGTGAGAGGAGGAAAGTTTAAGGGAGATATGCGTGGAAAGTTCTCTACACAGAGGGTGGTGGGTGCCTGGAACGCGTTGCCAGCGGAGGTGGTAGACGCAGACACGTTAGTGTCTTTTAAAATATATTTGGACAGGTACATGGATGGGCAGGGAGCCAATGGACACAGACCGTTAGAAAATAGATGACAGGTTAGCCAGAGGATCTTGTTCAGCGCAGGCTTGGAGGGCCGAAGGGCCTGTTCCTGTGTTGTAATTTTCTTTGTTCTCCCCCTCACCAGTTGGGCTCGATCTCTTGACCTTTCCCCATGTTCTCTCACTGGCGAACCCCGCCCCCCCCAACCCCGATATGCTCGATTTCCTTCATGTTGAGCTCGGTCTCCCACACACTGGACTCGATCTCTACTGCGCTGCACCAAAGTCAACTCCCTGCATGCTGCCAACTGGGAAGTAACCTTGCCTCAGGTGTGCTGGACATCTTGAAGCTGCTGATCTCTCCACAGAAGGTATCAGCTTAAAGTGAGAAAAGAAAGCTGTTAAAGAATAAAAGAAATGTAAAAGCATGTGGGGTAGATGATCTCTGGGCAGGAGCCGGCACACTGTGCTGCTACTCCACTGCCATCTTGATAAGACATGAACAATGAGCCCACTTTACATGGTCATACCAGGATGCGCCAAACTGTGGTGCATCCAAGGTTGTGTGGTTCTCCCAAAAAAATTCGACAGGGTGGCCCTCCTGGATGTCCTTGAACAGCAGATCAGAAAACAACAATGACAGTGGCTATGTGGTTAGCACTGCTGCCTCACAGTGCCAAGGACCTGGGTTCGATTCCACCTTTGGGTGACTGTGTAGAGTCTGCACTTTCTCCCTGTGTCTGCATGGGTTTCCTTCAGGTGCTCTAGTTTCCTTGTACTGTCCAGAAAAAAAAACATGGATTGGCCATGCTAAATTTCCCGTAGCTGGCAGGGATGTGTGGGTTATGGGGGGATTTTTCTGGGTGGGATAGACTTGATGGGCCGAATGGCCTGTTTCCACACTGTAGGGATACTATGATCCATAACATGTTCCAACATATGCTTTGTGAAGTACTCCATAATAGCAGTCATGTATTGATGACAACAAAATTGGTACAGCCTGAAATTTGTTGTCTTCAAAATTAAATTTTAATTTTCACAGGTAGAGTCCGTAATTAAGAAAGCGAATGTAATGTTGTCATTTATCTCAAGAGGGTTGGAATATAAAAGCAGCGATGTGCTTCTGAGGCTTTATAAATCTCTAGTTAGGCCCCATTTAGAATACTGTGTCCAATTTTGGGCCCCACACCTCAGGAAGGACATACTGGCGCGTGTCCAGCAGAGATTGACACAGATGATCCCTGGAATGGTAGGTTTAACGTATGATGAACGGCTGAGGATCCTGGGATTGTACTCATTAGAGTTTAGAAGGTTGAGGGGAGATCTAATAGAAACTTACAAGATAATGTATGGCTTAGAAGGGGTGGACGCTGGGAAGTTGTTTCCATTAGGCGGGGAGACTAGGACCCGTGGGCACAGCCTTAAAATTAGAGGGGGTAAATTTAAAATGGAATTGAGGAGACATTTCTTCAGCCAGAGAGTGGTGGGCCTGTGGAATTCATTGCCACGGAGTGCAGTGGAGGCCGGGATGTTGGATGGCTTCAAGGCAGAGATCAACAAATTCTTGCTCTCACAAGGAATCAAGGGCTACAGGGAGAGTGCAGGGAAGTGGTGTTGAAATGCCCATCAGCCATGATTTAAATGGCGGAGTGGACTTGATGGGCCGAATGGCCTTACTTCCACTCCTATGTCTTACGGTCTTATGTCTACTGGACAGGCTCACCGACTTTAATCATCTGTTGTCAATCACAAGAGATGCCTGGAGCTGGCTGTGACCTGGTTACACCTAGTTAAAACCTTTCTACTATGTTGTAACGACCTTTGTGAACTACGCTAATGCTTTCCTTTAATCCTCTTTGGGGAAGAACACTTTTTCTTTACTCTGTAAGATTTAAACCCAGGTTTAAACCCTTGTCCCTGAGACGGCGCCATTAAAAGGCAGCCATGGTAACAGCTTTTCACTGTACTCCTGTACGAGCGACAATAAAGGATATTCTATTCCACTCCAAATGAGCGATGTACAGCAGCATTCATTTATAAATTACCTTCACCACATCAATCAGGCGCGACGGCTGGTCCGAGTGAGAAGGTGTCCGGCAGGAGCGAGGGGCGGGGGGAAGACTGTCTCTGTGCGACAGTTGGTCTGATTGGTTGGGGGCGGGTGGGGATGGCGGACCTCGTTGCCATGGTAACGGCTGGGTGTCGGAAGGCGAACGCAACGTTTAGCGGGAGGTGGGCGGGCCTCGGGTTTGGCGGCGGAACCTGAGGTGAGGGGGCGGAGCGTGCGCCACGCGGGGGCGGGGCCAGGATGTGGAGGCGGAGCCACAGGTGCTGGGGATGAGGGCAGGGGCGGAGACCGGATGTAGAGGCGGGGCCTAGTTTAAGAGGGCGGAGGTTAGGCTTGTGGGGGGCGGTCCTAGGGAACTGGTGCCGGAACCGGAAGTGGGGAATGGGGGGCGGAGCGTGGGCCTTGAAGTGATCAGCCCAAGTATGCGAGTGGGTGCAAGGACATAAAGGGGAAGGGGGCGTGGCCTAATTTGTGAGGGCGGGGCCAAGGGGCGGGGCCCATGGCGTTAGGCGGGGTCTAGGACGTGAGGCGGAACGGAGGAGGCGGGACCCGGGAGTAACCGGCGCCGGGACCGCCTTCTCGCAGTAAGGTCCAGACATCTCTTGTTTTAACCGGACGGGCAACTCTGGGGAGAGGAGTCCTGCTCCCTGTCTCACTGGACTCCGGCGGCTGAGGTGATGGATCGCAAGCGGGGGGAGGCGTCGGGCTCGGCTCCCTCCGGCCCCGGGCCTGGGTTGGGGCTCACCGCCAGCTGCCCTCAGCAGGAGCTGGACGACGCCGAGCTGGCGCTGGCTGGGATTAACATGCTGCTTAATAACGGCTTCAGGGAATCGGACCAGCTCTTCAAAAAATACCGGTGAGTGAGGGCTGGAACGGCTCGGGATCACTCGGGTATGTTCGGCTGGAGTCGGCTGCAGCCTCGGAGGCAACCTGGCTGAAACATCCCTGATCTTCTGTGGTCTGGGCTGGGGGTTTCTCTAAACGGAGTGAATGTGGAGAGGGGATGTTTGCCCTTGTGGGAGAATCCAGAACTAGGGGGTCACTGTTCAAACAATAATTCAGAACACCCTTCCTCCAAGAGGCGGTGGAAGCAGAGTCTTTGAAGGAAGTGAAAGTCACTGTAGTTCCAGAGAACTCTGACCTACTCTCTCCGTTGACTTGTGGTACTGAGGTTAACGTGATGGTTGCTGTGTCTCGGGAGAGGTTGAGAAATTCGGGGTCTTCATGAAGACCTCAGCTGTTATAGGAAATGACCCTCTGCTGTAGCTGTCCAGCCAAACGAGCTGACAAGTTTTAAGCCAGAGGTGGGTGGATTCTTTGTTAGTCGGACGATTCACAAGAGTAGTCGAGAGGGAGTAATCAATTCAACTGTGATCTTAGTGAATGGCAGATTAATTTCATCATTTCAAATCTTGCTGGATCTTCTTACCCTGCTGCCTTCTGCACCCTTGCCATGTTTTCTTCTTTTTCCTTCAGTCTGATCTTCCAGCCCTCATCCCCCCCCCCCCGCAATGATTCAGAGCAGAAGGAAGTCATTCACCCTATGTGCGGACTCTTTGCAGGAGGTCTGCAATTAGTCCCACCACCAAGATGTCCTTCTCCCAATGGTAGCCACCATTCTTTTCCCATTGCCCTGCAAGTCTTCCCCCCCCCCCCCCGCCAAGTAATTATCCAAGAACTAGCAGCGAGAGTAGACCATTCAGCCCATTGAGCCTGCTCGGGCTACCATTGCGATCATGGCTGGTCTTGAACTCCTTTCTCCCACCAGATTCTTTCAATCCTTTGATTCCCTGTGTGAACAAAGATCTGTCTATCCCAATCTTAAATATATTCCAGAATGGAACATTCTTGATCCCTGGGGTGGAGTATTCCAAAAATTCACAATTGCTTGAGTGAAGCTGTTTCTCTACCTCTCAGTCTTAAATGATTGGACCCTTAGCCTGAGAGTGTGCCTGTAAGTTCTAGAATCTCCAGCTGGAGAGACAGGTTATATACTGAGAGACTGTAAAGTACCTTTGGAATCTTATATGTTTTAATGACATCATCCATCATTTTTCAAAACTCCAGAGAATATTGGCCAAATTGAATCAGTCTCTTGACCTAGTGGACAACATATTGAGCCTTTGCTGTACTGTTGCAATGTAATTATACCTTTGCTTAAATATAGAGACAAAAATTGCACATATTACTCCATGTGGTCTCATCAAACTTTGAATAAATATAGCAAGGCTATTTTCCCTGGAGCTCTAAGACCATAAAACATAGGAGTGGAAGTAAGGCCATTCGGCTCATCAAATTCACTCCACCATTTAATCATGGCTGGTGGACATTTCAACTCCACTTCCCTGCACTCTCCCTGTAGCCCTTAATTCCTTGTGCGATCAAGAATTTATCGATCTCTGCCTTGAAGACATTTAACGTCCCGGCCTCCACTGTGCTCCGTGGCAATGAATTCCACAGGCTCACCACTCTCTGGCTGAAGAAATGTCTCCTTGTTTCAGTTCTAAATTTACCCCCTCTAATTCTAAGGCTGTGCCCACGGGTCCTAGTCTCCCTGCCTAACGGAAACAACTTCCCAGCGTCTACCCTTTCTAAACCATGCGGTTTCTTTTAGATCTCCCCTCAACCTTCTAAACTCTAATAAATACAATCCCAGGATCCTCAGCTGCTCATCGTATGTTAAACCTACCATTCCCGGGATCATTCGTGTGAATCTCCGCTAGACACGCTGCAGTGCCAGTGTGTCCTTCCTGAGGTGTGGGGCCCAAAATTGGACACAGTATTCTAAATGGGGCCTAACTAGAGCTTTTATAAAGTCTCAGAAGCATATCACTGCATTGGAGGTTGAGGGGTGACCGTATTGGGGTTTATAATATCATGAGGGGTGTGGGTAGGATATATAAACAAGGTCTTTTCCCTGGGGTGGGGGAGTCCAAAGCTAGAGGGCAGAGTTTATCTGAGAGGGGAAAGATTTAAAAGGGACCTAAGTGTCAACTTTTTTTTATGGAGAATACGGTGCATTTATGGAATGAGCTGCCAGAGCAAGTGATGAAGGCGAGTACAATTTTATAACATTTAAAAGGCATCTGATGGGTATATGAATAGGAAAGGCTCAGAGAGATAGGGGCCAAATGCTGGCAAATGGGACTAGATTTATCTTGGATATCTGATTGGCATGGACACGTTGGACTGAAGGGTCTGTTTCTGTGCTGTACATCTCTATGACTCTAAGACCTTCCAATTATATGGACATACAAATTAGAAGCAAGTGAAGGGCTACTTGTTCTGTTGAGTTTCGCTATTTATTAAAATTATTATTGTCTTAAATGGGATGCCCCTAGTTTTAGATTCTGCTGTTTGAGGAAACATCCTTTTCCCCATCCATTCTGTCAAGATCCTTCAGGATCTCATATGTTTCAACCAAGCCACCCTTTAACTCTTCAAATTTCCAGTGGATACAAGCCCAGCCTGTTCACCCTTTGCTCATAAGACAACCACATACACCTTGTATTAAAAACCGAAAGAAATGCGGATGCTATAAATCGGGAACAAAAACAGAAGTTGCTGGGAAAACTCAGCAGGCCTGGTAGTATCTGTGAAGAAAAAATTCAGAGTTAACGTTTTGGGTCCAGTGACCCTTCCTCCAAACTGTTCTGAGAAAGGGCCACCAGACCCGAAACATGAACTCTGATTTATTTTCTTACAGATGCTGCCAGACCTGCTGAGCTTTTCCAGAAACCTTTGTTTTTACTCCTTGTATTAGTTTAGCAAACGTTTTGAACTGTTTCCAACACACTTGCATTCTTCCTTTCTTTTCTCCGTGCTTCTAAGCGGCTGATATTTAATTCAGCTACTCTCTTTTTTTATATACTTATTAAAGTCTGACAATCTTTCCATATTCCTTGTTAATTTATGTTCATTTTGTTTTCCCTGTATATGAATTTTGCCAGTTTCCATAAGGTATTGGAGCAGAATTAGGACTTTCAACAGTGTGTGATATTTTTCTCAACCCCATTCTTCTACCTTCTCCCAGTAAGGCTTGAGCCCCTTACTAATCAAGAACCTATCTATCTCTATCTTAAATACACTTAATGGCTTAGCCTCACAGCCCTCTGCTGCAATAGGTTCTGCAGATTAACTACCCTCTGGCTGAAGAAATTGCTCCTCACCGTGGTTCGAAAGTGCTGTCACTTCACTCTGAGGCAGTGCCTTGGGTCCTAGTCTCTCCTATTAGTGGAAACACCTTCTCCACATCCATTCTATCCAAGCCTGTCAGTATCCTGTAAGTTTCAATCAAATCCTCTCATATCCTTCTAAACTCTATTGAGTACAGACCCAGAATCCTCAACTCCTGTTATGACAAACCCTTCACCCCTGGGACCATCCTTGTAAACCTCTTCTGGACCCCCTCCACCACCAGTATAACCCTCCTTAGATATGGGGCTCAAAAATACTCAATATCACAAATATGGTTTGATCAAAGTCTTCTGCAGCCTCATCACTAGCCGCCATCCTGAAAAAGATTCCTTTATCCCTACTCTCTGGCCTTCTGCTAACCAGCCAATCCTCTATTCATACCTTGCCCCTAACACCATGGATTCTTATTTCATTTAACATCCTCCTGTGTGACACCTTGTCAGAAGCCTTTTGGAAATCCAAAAATATCATATCCACTGGCTCTCCTTTGTATAACTTGCTCATTACTTCCTCAAAGAATTCTAGGATATTTGTCAGGCATAAAGCTGCGCTGATTCTGTCCTATTTTACCATGCACTTCCAAGGACTGCAATCTCATTCTTCATAATGGATTCTAAATTCTTGCCAATGACTGAGGTTAGGCTAACTGACTTATACTTTTCTGTCTTCTG
Source organism: Stegostoma tigrinum (assembly GCF_030684315.1). Lineage (NCBI taxonomy): Eukaryota > Metazoa > Chordata > Chondrichthyes > Orectolobiformes > Stegostomatidae > Stegostoma > Stegostoma tigrinum. The sequence goes on along the minus strand of NC_081358.1, from coordinate 126,778,677 downwards.
CCTCCCTCCCTTTTTAAACATGTTACATTAGCCATTTCCAGTCCTCTGGGACTGTCTCTGACTCCAGTGATTCCTGAAATATCACCTCAAATGCTTCCACAATTCTGTCTGCTATTTCCTTCAGAATGCTGGGGTGTAGTCCATCTGGCCCGGGTGATTTATCCACTTCAGACTTTTCAGCTTTCCCTGCAGCTTCTCCTTAGTTGTGGCCACTACACTCCGATGAGTCCCTGACTCTTTTGAAGTGCTGGTATCTTCTTCCACTGTGAAAACTGATGCAAAGTATCAATTCAGTTCCGCCACCATTTCTGTGTTCCCCATTACAACTTCTCCAGACTCATTTTCTAGCTGTAAAATATCCAATCTTGGCATTTCTCTTACCTTTTAGATATCCAAAAATAAAACTTCTGCGAATTTCGTTTTATATTACTAGCCAGCCTCCTATCATATTTTAACTTCTCCAACCTTGTTGCCTTTTTAGTTAACATCTGGTTTTTAAAAGCTTCCCATGAATCATCCACGTTGATTGCTGTTACTTTTGCGTTTAGACTGTTTTTATGAATCAACCTGTTCAGAGATGTTATTACACACCTCTGCAACAGGCAGGACTTGAACCCAGGCCTCCTGGTTCAGAAGTTGGGACACTACTATTACACCTCTGTCCTTGACTTCCTTCATCAGGTATGGTTGCTACATCCTCCCCTTAATATGTTTCTTCCTCCTTGAGAAGGATTTCTGCTGTGCCTTCTGATTAGCCCCTACAAATCCTTGCCTTTGCTGCCCTACGGTCTTCCCTGCTAGGCTCCCCTTCCAATCTAGTCTGTCCAGTTTCTCCCTCATGTCTTTGTAATCACCTGTACTCAAAAACCATTGCATCTGATTTCAGCTTCTCCCTCTCAACTTACAAACATCATATTATGGTCATGGGCCCCAAAGGGTTCCTTCACCTTAAACTCCCTAATCAAGTCTGCCTCATCGTTGATCACTAAATCCAGAACTTCCTGTTCCCTAATGGGCTCTGCCACAAGCTGCTCCAAAAAAAACCATAGAAATTCCATGAATTTCATTTCTTGGGATCCACGAGTAACCTGGTATTCCCAGTCCACTTCATATTGAAGACATTCATAATTATTGGAATAGTGTCTTTCTTTCATACCTTTTCTATCTCCTGATTTATTTTCGTCCCTACATCCTGACTACTGCAAGGAGGCCTGTACTCCCATCATGGTTTTTTTTTCCCTTTGTGGTTCCACAACTGTATCCACACAGATTCCACAACTTCTCACTCCATATCACTTCTTGCCCATGATTTAATCTCATTTCTTACCACAAGACAACTCCACCCCCTTTGCCTATCTGCCTTTCGTTTCACTAGGACATGTATCCTTGGTTATTTAGTTTTCAGACCTGATCCCCTCGCAGTCGTGTCTCTGTGATTCCCACAACATTGCACCTGCCAATTTCAGTCTGTGCTACAAGTTCATTTACCTTGTTCATGTACTGCAAGCATTTAAGTACAGCACCCTCAATCCTGTATTGACTTCCCCCTTCTCATCGTTGATCCCTTATCTTCTGTGCCTGAAATTAGATTCCTGACCCTTTCCGTACTTTGTCATATTACTTGTTCAAGAAACTTTAACCTCTCTGAGCCCTCCCCACTTCTTAAAATTTTACATAATTTCTGTGTAACTTAAACACCCCCTTCCCATTATTCAGTATTGTTCCAATTTTCCTCAATATTCAGATTGACTGGCATTCTTTGCAACATTATGACCCTCTTATTTTAGTGCAATACCATTGTTAACCACTTTAGTAAGCCACAGGTAGCTCTTCCAGACTGATTTTTAGTTTTTAATAGAATGTATTATTAAACGTTTTGAATTGTTTCTTTGAATATTTCCTCAATGTCTATTTACTGCCCTGCACTTTAATCTATTTGCCCAATCAACCATAACTATGTAACTGATTTTCCAATTCTTGTTTGTAATTGGAATGTGACATTTTCAAACTTAATCTGGAATTCAATTATATTATGTGACCTATAAGTGCTCCTGATATTGGACAGTTTCTCCTTATTTAGTCTTAACCCTTCATTATATTTTACACTTGTTAGATCTCTTCTTAGCCTTGAACAGACATGGGGTGGCTCAGTGGTTAGCACTGCTGCCTCACAGTGCCAGGGACCCAGATTCAGTTCCAGCCTCAGGCAACTGTCTGTGTGGAGTTTGCACATTCTCCCCGTGTCTGCGTGTGTTTCCTCCCACAGTCCAAAGATGTGCAGGCTGGGTGGATTAGCCATGTTCAGATTAAGGGATGGGTCTGGATGGGGTGCTGAGAGCGTTGGTGTGGACTTGTTGGGCCAAAGGTCCTGTTTCCACACTGTAGAGATTCTATGAAAAGGTCTTCATCCTTGGTACCATTCTAATAAATCTCCATTGCACCATCTTAAACTTCCACCTGAAATGTAAAACTCAGAATTGGTCCCAACTGCATATCTGGTCTAATTAATAGTTTAAAGAAAAATGGTTTGGTTACAGATATCAATTGTTTAGTATTTTAAAAGCAAACTCATTGAAGCAAGCTATCCAACTGTGCTAAAGCTAGTCATTTCATTTCATCAGAAGAATACCACTAGCGTGTGGTGTTGTAATGGTAAATAGACTGCCAATGTAATGTGGGATAATTAGGTTATACCTTGTTTTACAATTAGGTTTAAGCATGTAAAGTCAGATCTTCGTTTGAAGCTGTTTGGAAAACTGATTCCTATTGCCTACTTGAGGTTACAGCTACTGCAAGCTTTGTGTAATGTTGAAAACATTTGTTTAGAATGCTTCGGTTACAGATGAATCATCTTGCTTTTAGCCACTCTCTTATATTCATATTTTAAAATGCACATTTATATAGATTCACTGACGTGTTTAGAAAACACCCATTCATTTACTGTGAAATTAGATGAATCCTGTTGGTGTGATTCCTATAGTGCATTCTCATCTTCAGTTTCTGCAGAATTATTATTCTTCAAAGAATTTGTCATATCCTTTATGCAAAATAAGCAAATGTTGTATTTCTCCTTTTATCCCCTTTTGATTGTGTATAGAGATGAGAGTAAGGGGAGTTTACTCACGGGATTAGAAAATCATTTGCATTGTTCCACTGCTTCTGCTGCAGTTATTTCACAAACCTTTGCCTCTTAAGGTGATCTTGATGTAACTGGAAGTTGCAGAATACAGAGCAATAAATTATACATGACATGCAAAATGCCGATCCTGACCTTGCTCAGAAAAGCAAAGCCCCAAAAACTAATGAATTTGGTGTTTGCAGTATTGGTGAGGAAACCTGGATTTTATCAACCGTGATAGCCTTCGAAGCTGTTGTTTTTTGTTTCTGACTGGTCAAACATTGAAAAATATCAGCAATATGGAAATACTGATGAATGTGAGTGGGATTACATTTAAAAGGGATTTACACTAGTAGAGAAACCTATGAAATAGTTTGTATGATGCAGTCAGAATCCAGTCACAAAATGGGAAATATATTGTTTGTAAAGTCTCCCCAGTTGTGTCAAACACCAAGAGCTACTCAGGTGGACATCTTAAGTTCTTTGTTTGTGATTGTTATTAGTTAATTATTAATAGTCCCTTCAAGTCTTAACATCTAATTGCACAATTATTAATTTTATTGCACTTGAGCTAATCATTTCCAGATTTACAAATAGTCATTCAATCTCATTCAATACTCAGTTCTGTTGAGTATTGCTGAGAAAGCTGTCTGTGTTGGAGTTAACAGGGCAATTTGCAAGAGTACTAATTTAACGGAAAAGCTGTATGAGAATATAAATGCTGAATAAATATTGGTTCCCCCCCCCCCCCAAATTTGTACATTAGGGGAGATGATGGTGTAGTTGTAATGTCATGAGTAATCCAGACCCCTATGCCAATGTTCTGGGACCTGGTTTCGAATTCCACCACGGTGATGGTGAAATTTGAATTCACTAAAAATCTGGAATGAACAGGTAGCCGAAGCTAACCATGCCAATATTGTTGATTGTTATAAAACTTTATCTGGTTCATTGTGATCGACTCTTAACTGTCCTCTGTACAATTAGGGATGTGTAATAAATGCTGGCCTAGCCTGTGATGCCAATATCCATCAATGAATAAAAATAAATCAAAAATTTACCACATCCACTCTCTTCATCATGTGTACACAGGAGCAGTAGTGTGTATGCAATGCAGCAACTCACTAAGACCCCTTCAGCATCACCAATGAAACACAAAATCACTACTACGTAGAAGCACAAGGATAGCATATACACAGGAACGCCATCATCTGCCAGTTTCTGTTCAAGCCACACACCATCCTGACTTGGAAATATATCACTGTTTGTTCACTATCACTGGGTTGAAATTGTTTACTTGCCTCTCTAACACCTCAAGTTCAAGAAGGGGCCACACGACAGCTTCAGGGCAATTAAGGATGGGCAGCATGTATTGGCCTTGCCAGGGGATACCGATCACTGCTATATAAAAAGAAAGTGATGTCCCCCACAACCTTTTGTTTACTGAAATTGTGAGACTTATTTCTTCCCACTGTCCTTGGAGTTACCAGCTTGAGAATATTACACTAGAATGTTTTTCCCTTACTTCTTCAATGTCCTAATGCCAGTTCTCATATTCATTGGTGTTGTAGGCAGTTCCACATTGTAGTGTTACTGGTCTGCATTCAGCCTATCTCAATTTTGCTGGAGTTTAATCTCAAACTTCACTTCATCCTTCTCTCCCTTTCTTCTGCATGCAATTGTCTAGCTTCCTCTTAACCTATTCTATACCATTTAAGTCAGTCACTCCACATTCCACATTCTGTACTTTCTGTGGCTCAAGAATTGGACTGTTACAGTTGCTTCCTTCAGAACAGATGTGAAACTACTGTAGGTATCCAATCACAGAAGAACCGGAGAGGTTGCACCTCTTTCGCTTTTTCTGCCATTCATTTGGAACGTTGCTGACCAGGATCTCCACACCTCTCAAGCTGCATTGGTTTTGTAGCTTTCAAAACCTCCACTTTTATAAAAAACACAACAGTCTCAGATTTCCACTTTTTTTTACATGAGGTGCCACCGGATATCATCCTTGAATTGGTGAACTTTAAAGGTTATGGTCCTTGTTTTCAGAATTATAGTGCAGAAGAAGGCTATTTTGCCCCTCATGTTAGGAGTTGCTCTCCAATTGAGCATAATGACTTGGAGACATTTGTCCACACTTGTCCCATAATCCAGGATATTATTTACATTTAAATCATGATCTAATTAAGAAACATACCTAGATTGTGGCCAAACCATCTCCACTTTGAAGGTAGCCAATTGCTCAGCTTTGGCTTCTCCTGCCAACATTTGGTTTCAGTCTAGCTCTCTGTTTCATTCATGCTGCATTGAAGTTAGCTCTGCCTCCGTTCCCAGAGTCGTAGATTCATACAGTTATTTATTCCTGCTCTGGATTAGTCATTGTTTTTTCCCGCACTGTCATTTTAAACTGTATCAAACACAGTGATCAGTGACACCTAAATGCTTCCCCACTGACACTTGATCTAGTGGTCTGTCCCAAGAACCAGGTCTAGCAGTCTCTCATTTCTTGTTGGACTGGACACACTGCAAGAAGGTTCTCATGAACGTGATCTAGGAACACTTGCCTGTCTATTCCCTGAACGCAACTACTGTTCCTGCCTATATTTGCCTAATTAAAGTTACCTTTTCTTCCTTCTCCTCCCCTTGCACCTGTCCTCCCCATACTATATTATGCTTGGCATCTGTAACTTTCTTGTAGAAACACGGAAGATAGGAGCAGGAGGAGGCCATTTGACCAAATGAGCTATTCTTCATGATCGTGACTGATCATCCAACTCAATAGCCTAATCCTGCTTCCTCCCCACAACCGTTGTTTCTATTTGCTCCAGGTGCTATATCTAGTCACTTCTTGAACATATTCAATGTTTTGGCATCAACTACTTCCTGTCGTAATAAATTCCACAAACTCACCGCTCTTTAGGTGAAGTAATGCCCTCATCTCTGTCCTAAATCATCTACCCTGAGTCCTCATACTTCTTCTGTATCCTTCCATCTAGTTGGTATTCTGTGGACTACATTGAGCAATGTAATTGCACCCTTCTTGTTCTTTGGCTGTAGTCAAATTGATTCTCTGTCCATGATCCATCTGAGACATCTTTGTGCAGCACCATAATGCTGTCCTTATCCCAATACTGCCACTTCTCTTTTTCTTCCTTACCTCTTGTTCCTGAACACCTTGAACCAGGAATATTTAATACCTTCAACCTGGCCTCTGTTATTGTCACAACATCATAACTCCATGTGACAATCTGTGTCTGTAACTCACCAAATCTATTTACTGTACTCTGTGCATTCATAGATTAACCCTGATTTTGGAACATTTTAATCTCCTTACCTTGACTGTACCAACGAATGTACTGTTCTCTATTTTAGTGCTGTCTGTCCCTTCCAGTGATTTATGCACCCTAATATTCTTCTTCAGTATAATCTCCAGGTTTCTACATTGCTGCAACATCAATTTAGAGTCTTCCCAACAGGATTGTCATAGAGAAGATGTTAGAAACTAATACTGAAGACATTATGACAGGGCACTTAGTTCAAGGCAACTGGGACAAGTCAATACAACAAAGTGTGTAGCTGGATGAACACACCAGGCCAAACAGCATTTCAGGAGCACAAAAGCTGACGATTCGGGCTTAGACCCTTCATCAGGGAGCCCATTATCTGGGACAAGTCAATAGTTTGGTCAATCTTTTGGGAAAAGGGAACGGGTGTCCTTGAATCATAAAGCACGGAAACAGACCTTTTGGCCCAACTCATCCATGCCGAACAATGTAAACTAGTCTCATTTGCCTGGATTTGGACCATATTCCTCTGAACCTTTCCTATTCATGTACCTGACCAAATTTCTTTTAAATGTAACTGTACCTGCATCAATTACTTGCTATGGCAGTTCATTCCACATACAAACCACCCTCTGTATGAAAAAGTTGCTCCTAAAGTCCCTTTTAAATCTTTCTCCACTCACCATAAAAATATGCCCTCAAGCTTTCAACTCCCCTGGCCTAGGAAAAGACCTTTGCTCGTCACCTTATCTATGTCCCTCATGATTTTTTAAACCCCTATAAGGTCACTCCTCAACCACCACCTATCCTTGTAACTCAAAGCCTCCAGTCCCAATAACATCCTGATAAATCTTTTTTAAGAATCCCTACAATGTGGAACAGAACATTCCATCCAGACCCACCCCACCTAATCTACACATCCCTGAACCTTACGGGCAACTTAGCATGGTCAATCCACCTAGCCTGCACATCTTTGGACTGTGGGAGGAAACTGGAGCACCTGGAGGAAACCCACGCAGACAGAGAGAAACTGCATACAGATAGTCAACCGAGGGTGGAATCGAACCCAGGTCCCCGGCACTGTGAGGCAACAGTGCAAACCACTGAGCCACTGTGTTACCCTCTCACCCTCTCCAATTTAATAATATCCTTCCTATAGCAGGGGAACCAGAACCATACACAGTACTCCAAAAGTGGCCTCACCAACGTCCGTGTCGCCACAACATGATACTTAAATTTCAAGAAGGCCTTTGATAAAGTGCTATATCAAAGGTTATTGCAGAAAATAAAAATTCATGATGTAAGGGTTAATATATTGACAAGAATAGAAAATTGGCCGGCTAATGGGAAACAGAGATAGATGTATTGCTGGGACTTCAACCGTTAACAATGTATATAAGTGACTTGGATGAAAGATTGGGAATTATGGCTGCCACATTGATGATATAATGATACATAGAACTGTAAGTTGTAAAGAGGACATGAGGCTACAAAGTGGCTAAAGACGGAGTATATTATGGGAAAGTGTGAAATTGTTCATTTTTGGCAAGCACAATAAAAAAGAAGCTTATTTATAGAGAGATTACAGGGGGACCTGGGTATCCTTCTGCATGAATTAAAAAATGTTAGTAGGTACAGCAAGTAATTAGGAAACTAACGTATTATTACCATTTACCTGGAGGGGGATTGAATATAAAAGTAGTGAGTTATGCTTCATTTATACAGGATATTGGTGACACCATATCTGGAGTATTGTGCACAGTTTTGGTCTCCTATTGCTTTAGAAAAAGGAGGTAGATGGATTGGAAGCAGATAAAACATTTCTGAGTCTAATACTTTGAATGACTATAAGACCATTTGAGAGAAGAGTGGAATTAGGCCATTTTGCTGATCAGGTTTGCTCCACCATTTGATCATGGCTGATGTATTTCTCAACCCCTATTCTATTCCCCTTCAAACCCTTGATCCTTTTCTAATGAAGAAAATAGCTCTGTCTGAAATACACTCAATGACTTGGCCTCCACAGCTGCCTGTGTAAGAGTTCCACAGATTAACCACCCTCTGGCTGAAGAAACTCCTCATCTCCGTTCTAAAGGCTTGACCCCTTAACTGAGGCTGTGCCCTTTGGACCTGGTCTCCCATACTGGTAGAAACATCTTCTCCGCATCGACTCTAACCAGACCCCTCAGTATTCTGTAAGTTTCAATCAGATCTCCCCATATCCTTCTAAACTGCATTGGGTCCAGATGCAATCCTCAGTTGCTCTTTATATGACATGTCTGTCATCCCTAGGATTCCGTCCACTGCCAGCACATCTTTCCCTAGTTATGGGGCCCAAAACTGCTCACACTATTCTAAATGATGTCTAACCAGTGCTTATACAACCTTAGCAGTATATCGCTGTATTTGTATTACAGTCCTCTTGCCATGAAGCAAACGAGTGGGCAGGTTGTCTTATGAGCAAAGGTTGCACAGGGCCAGCTTATAACTGCTGGAGTTGAAAGCAGTAAGCGGAGATTTGACTGAAACGTATAATGTCCTGATGGGTCTTACAGGTTAGATGTGGAGGGAGGAGGGTAGTGGTTCCATAGGCAGATACTAAGAAAGGTGATGTGGCTGTAGTACCTGGTTTGCTTCAGGACATGGTCAAGCAGCTTCAAGGCCGAAGAGATTACGAGAGAGTTGCAGTGGGAAAGAGATCCCCTGAGGTTTGTCCGGAGGGAGGAAGATTTTCCCTCATGGGAGAATCTAAAACTAGGAGTCGCTGTTTAAAATCCTGGGTGTACCCATTTAAAACAGAAATGAGGCAAATTTCTTCTCTCAGGTCTTTGTAACTCTGAACCTCTACGCGTCTGGACTTTTATTAGATTATTGTTTAACCATCTACGCTAAAGGAAATATGGTAACAATAGCTTGTATTTATGTAGCAACTTTGACATTAGGGTAAAGTTTCCCAAGAGGGAAACAATAACACTGTGTGACACTGTGTGACACTGTTTGACACTGAGACACATGAGATTAGGGCAGATAACCATAAAACAAATTAAAGAAGGTGAGTGAGAGATACAGAGGCTGAGAAAATTCGAGAGCAGCCTCGACAATGTGTCTAGTAACCGAGTAATTCAATCTGGCAATGCTGAAGAGGCCTGTGTTGGAGGAGCATAGATATCTGTGGAATTAGAGATGAGACGGTGAGAGACTCTGGTCACTGAGTCGCATGTACACTGTAAGACTGAGACAGAGTAAGTAACCAAGAATTTGGGACAGTTCAAGCAGTTTGGGAGCATTGGTGTAACACCATGAGTACAGGGCAAGCAGCTGATTGATGACTGGGTTTGGTCCGTATTTCTAATCTTTAAAGTGAATGTTTGGTGTTTAGTGTGTGTTATGTCATTACTTCTTTTCTGTCTCTGTCTGTCTGAGAAATAGCTTGTTAAGTTTTCAAAGAAAGCCCGTACTTATTCTCATGATGATGTAAAATTTTTAGAGTTACGAGATGGCACGTCAGTTGGGCCAAGGGGATTGTATACCTTATGGTGTTTATGAAGTCATAGGCAAGCCATTTATTCCCGATGAACGCATCCACACAAGCATGAGCTCCAGACTTCAAAACTTTAGCAGCGGCTGGACTCACTGTTGTGAATATGTAAATTAGAGGGTTACATGAATAGCATGTACAGGATGTAGTCACACCATGGACCCCTTATCGTGCTTGCTAATTTGTAGACCATTTTGAAAACTGGTGAGGGTGATGTTCCACATGGTACCATTGAAGATTCAGCTGTATGAAGGAGGAGGAAGAAGAAGAAGAATGGAAAAGCAACAGTTACAGGGTATTGCATGGTAGCGGATCAGACAGGCATTTCTGTGGTAGTAAGTATGACTCTGGGATGGTGAGTTGCGTCCCTGATGCCAGGGTCAAGATGTCATAGCTGCAGGACATCCTTCTAGGATTAGCTGGAAGTTGTAGTCTTCGTTGGTATGAACAGTGTAGGTAGAAAGAAGGATGAGGCTCTGAAGGCACATTCAGGGAATTAGGAAGGAAATTAAAAAGCAGGATCTCGAGAGCAGTAATCCCAGGATTATTCCCAGTGCCTTATGCTAAATGACTGTTAGAGCAGAAGGATTGATCAACTGAGTGGATGGTTAGAGAACTGCCGATCTCTGAGGAATTGGGACTGATTCTGGGACTGGTGGGAGGTGTAGAAACTAGATGTGTTATACTTTAATGGGACTGGGATTTATCTCCTCACAAGAAAGTTTACCATTTCTGTTAGTGTGAGTTCAGACAAGTATGTTGGGAGATTAGTATGCAAACTGTAATGGAAATTGGATGACAGTTGAAAAGTTGCTAGGGAGTCTAGGAGAAACAATGCTGAACATAGTCGGCTTTGGAAGTGGAATGATGTCAAAAAGACTAAATTAAGGGCAATTTTGAGGAAGGGTCACTGGACCTAAATTGTTACCACAGATGCTGCCAGACCTGCTAAACAACCAGCAACTTCTATTTTTGTTTGTAAATTAAGGGCAGGCTGGCTGAATGCATGCAGCATTCACAACACGTAGATCATCTCAAGGAACAAATAGAGACCTACCAGTGTGATCTAGTAGCTATTACTTAAACATGGCAGCCTGGTGACCTGGACTGGGAACTAAATATGCAAGGATAATCAATGTTTAGGAAGGACATTTGAGAAGGAAAGGAGATGGAGTTTTGTTGATAGTGAGAGATGGGATCAGTACATTAGTAAAGGACCTCCGTTTGGAACGGTGTGCGGAATCTGTTTAGATAAAGCTAAAAATCAGCAAGGGGCAGTTGATAATACAAGTTAGTGGCCCACTTTAGTTGTAGTTTGGGGCATGGTATCAATCAGGAGATGAGTTGAATACGGGAGAAATGGAGTCTTGCTTCAAAGCCGTCTGGATGGGTACATGACAAGTTGGACTGATGGCTCTGACTCCTTGCGATGTGATTGTAATGGATGGAGTGCAGTGTATGTTCATTCAACTTTTCCAGGATGGTGGACAAACCAGTGAAGAGAAATTGGGCAAACTGCGTCAGTATACTCTGGAGTTTTGAAGAATGAGAGGTGATTTCATTGAAACTTGCAAAGTATTGAATGGGATAAACGGAGTAGATACAACTAAGATGTTTCCCTTGGTTGCGGAATGTAGAACCGGTGGAACATTTGAAAATAAATGGGATGCCACTTATTTTTTTGTTGGTAATTGTCACTTGTAATTTGCAATGAACGACGTGGCAAAATACAATGAAAAGCTTCAACTGTCACCACAATCTGGTGCATTTCAAACACTTCAAGACTAAAAACACAAAGCTGAAAGAACGGCCATCTTTGCTGCACTGAGCCCTCAGCCAGTCAATCAACGACACCTCCGCTGGACCCACTAACATCGCAGTTGCCACTCTTCAGGTGCCATCTCTTTGCAGGGCCCATCCTGCCAGTGGGCTGCTGATGCCAGGTCCCATGTTGGACCCACACTCATCCCACAACCAGGAGTCCCTACTCTGCTGCCACCATCGCCTAGCTGTCAGCCAAGAGTCCTTACTCTGGGCCTACTGCATTCGAGAGCTGCTGCCACCTCCATGCCGATAACCAGGAGACCCTGCTCAGGGCCTACCACAACTGTGAGTCCCTGGCACTGGATCAGCCACCATCTTGCTGATGCCTGGAGCGCCGGCTCTAACCCAACCACAACCAGGAGTCCCTGGCTTCAATGCCAGGCCAGGCCACCAAGGGTCCCATTGTGGCTCTCTTTCTTCCCCCTGTCCCCCGTGCCTTTATCTTCTCTGTTACCACCAACAGGAAGAAGATGAAGAAAAAGAAGACAAGAGGTAGGAAAAGAAACAGGAAGTGGCCATCTGGAATGGATTGATTCAAGAGCCTGAGCACTTCCCACCTTGCTGTAAAGATAATGGGAACTGCAGATGCTGGAGAATCCGAGATAACAAAGTGTGGAGCTGGATGAACACAGCAGCCCAAGCAGCATCTTAAGAGCACAAAAGCCGGCGTTTCAGGCCTGGACCCTTCATCAGAAAAGCTGATGAAGCCCGAAACATCAGCTTTTGTGCTCCTAAGATGCTACTTGGCCTGCTGTGTTCATCCAGCTCCACACTTTGCCACCTTGCTATAGTAATGTTGGAGTCTGACAAGATCAGAATGTTAATTAATTTGGAGAGTTGTGAATCTTTGGAATTCTTTATCACAAAGTTGTGTGGAAGTGCAGTCTTTGAGTATGTTTACGGTAGAGATTGATAAATTTCTGATTAATGGTGGCATAGAGGGTTATAGGGATGAGATAAATAAGTCATTGAAGTGTTAATCAGCCTCAATCATATTGAATAGCGAGACAGGCTCGACAGGCTGACTGACTGTCTCCGTTCCTTTGTTCCTAAGGAGGAATTTGAAAACAAGAGGAACTTTCATGTGGCTGAATGCTGTCGGTGCTATAATTGCATGTATTCAGCATTTCTAGGTTCTGTCCTTCAGCCCAGCTCTATACAGAACAATTGTGCAGTAATTTAAAAGTCTGTGATGGAGCCTGACTGAAGCTTGTCCCTGCTGCCTAATACACAGGATCCTGTCAATCTGCCTGATGAGAAAGAAGGTTATTAAGCAAAAGAGGAATTGTGCATTTCAATGTGTACTTGAATGAAACCTCTTCACAGCACTGCAGACCTTTAGTGAAGGTATGTTGTGATAGTTGAGTCATTGCATAATTAAACTGGAATTAGTTATGCCGTCCTGCAAGCATACATATACACAAATAATCATTGTGGTAGTTAATGTTATGACCAAAATGAGGCATTTGTACTAATGGTCACATTTACAACAAATCAGTGAAGTCTGAAAAATAAATGATAGTGATTTGTCTAACCCATTATTATACGTTTCTGCTATCCATTTGGCTTATTGGGAACATGGGCTAACCTAGAACACATGGAATGCAGAAGTTCAAAGAGGCAGCTTATCGCCGCCACATCAAGGGCAATATGGGGTAGGCAATAAATGCTGGCCCAGCCAGTGACATCCACATGATTGAATTCAAAGAAAAGATACAGAGTTGTCTGGCACGGGTTTAAACTTGCTTTTTCCATTTATACATTAGTCAGTATCTTCATAGGAGTTACTGTGCTTTCTTTGCCAATTTGGATGTAGCTACAACAATGAACTTTTGGAATGAAATCAGTATTATAAGACTTGTATCTTGGTACTGGCTTCATTTGTAATACTTTAGGGTCTTAACCTGCATGTTAATGGATTCTACACGTTCGCACTGTTTATCACTAATGAATAGAGTATACGTTCTGTACCATCTTGGCAATTCAACAGAGACAGAAACTTTGAAACCCGCAATCCCTTACATCTAGAAAGACAAGGGCAAAAGATACATGGGAACACCGCCACCCCTGCAAACCACTCACTTTCCTGACCTTGTAAATATATGACCGTTTCTTCACTGTCGCTGTCCTGGAACTCCCTCCCTTTCAACATTATGGGTGTACCTACACCACACGGATTGCAATGGTTCAAGAAGACAACCCACCACCAACTTCCCAAGGACAATTAAGCTTGGGCAATAAATGCTGGCTTAGACCTGTGAGGCATATATTTGAAAGATAAATGCGAGGTGATGCATTTTGGAAGGTCGAATTTGAAAGCTGAGTACAGGATTAAGGATAGGATTCTTGGCAGTGTGGAGGAACAGAGGGATCTTGGTGTGCAGATACATAGATCCCTTAAAATGGCCACCCAAGTGGACAGGGTTGTTAAGAAAGCATATGGTGTTTTGGCTTTCATTAACAGAGGGATTGAGTTTAAGAGTCGTGAGATCTTGTTGCAGCTCTATAAAACTTTGGTTAGACCGCACTTGGAATACTGCATCCAGTTCTGGTCGCCCTATTATAGGAAAGATGTGGATGCTTTGGAGAGGGTTCAGAGGAGGTTTACTAGGATGCTGCCTGGACTGGAGGGCTTATCTTATGAAGAGAGGTTGACTGAGCTCGGACTTTTTTCATTGGAGAAAAGGAGGAGGAGAGGGGACCTAATTGAGGTATACAAGATAATGAGAGGCATAGATAGAGTTGATAGCCAGAGACTATTTCCCAGGGCAGAAAAGGCTAACACGAGGGGTCATAGTTTTAAGCTGGTTGGAGGAAAATATAGAGGGGATGTCAGAGGCGGGTTCTTTACACAGAGTTGTGAGAGCATGGAATGCGTTGCCAGCAGCAGTTGTGGAAGCAAGGTCATTGGGGTCATTTAAGAGACTGCTGGACATGCATATGGTCACAGAAATTTGAGGGTGCATACTTGAGAATCAATGGTCGGCACAACATGGTGGGCTGAAGGGCCTGTTCTGTGCTGTACTGTTCTATGTTCTAATATCCTATATTGTGCATGTACAAACAATGTCTGTCATATTTGCTTTGTAGTTGAGTTTTGAATGTTTTGTGGTATGCCACCAGGTTTCTACCTGAGCCAAAATATCTGTTACGTTATGGAGGTGCTGGTGGACTGGGGTGAACCAGGTCAGAAGGCACATGATACCACATGTTAGTCCAACCGATTTATTTGAAATCACATAAGCTTTTGGAGCACAGCCTCTGTATCTTATGCAGTGAGAGAGAAGAGCACACAGACACAGCAAGACTTCTTTGCTGCCCAGGACCTCCAACAAACGCTATACACCAGATACGTTAATGACATTTTCTTCCTTTGGACTCATGGTAAGGAATCACTGAGACAACTACATAGCAATATCAAACAAATCCATCCCACGATCAGATGTACACTACTCTTCAGAATCAGACTCCTTCTTGGACAAATGCATCTCCCAAGATGCCCTTCTAAATAGGATATAATGCTCAACTCATTGATCGTCTTTTGACGTGCTACAGTGAAAAACCACAATGACCTCCTCGGAAGACAAACACACGTACAACCAATAAAGTACCTTTCGTCGTCTAGTACTTCCCTGGAGCAGAGAAACTATGCCATGTTGAAGGCTGAGAAGAACATGTCATTGAAAATGAGAGTCTCGCCAAGATGCTCCCTATGCCTTCACTTTTCGCCTTCAAACAACCGCCATTATTTGCAGCAAACTATCCAGCCTTTAGGACAATATTGAACACAACACCACACAACCCTGTCATGGCAGTCTGTATAAGACATGCCAGATCATTGACATAGATACTGCCATCACATGGGGAAACACACCCACCTCACACACGGCAGATACTCTTGTGACTGGGCTGATGTTGCCTATCTCATATGCTGCAGGTATGGATGCCCCGACGCATATTATATTGGCAAGAAAATGGAGATGCTCTCACAACGCCATGCAAAAAAGGACACCACACAACAATCGCCAGACAGGGATGTTCCCTCCCAGTCAGAACACTTGAGTGGTCAAGGGCATTCAGCCTCCGATCTTTGGGTAAGCATCCTCCAAGGCGGACTCCGAGATACACAAGAAGGATATCAGTCTCTGCCTGGAGATTCTAAGTTCTGTTCCCATGAAGATGTCTTCAGCTGTGATCTTGCGATTCATGTCACATTACATGTGATCCCAACACACTTCTGCATCTGTAAAATCTTCCTTATTTTCCTGTTTTGACAGGATCACCTTGATTAAGATAGAGATCGTAACAATTAATTAGTTGGTACAGTGAATTTCACACGCACACGCACACGCACACACACACGTGCACCACTCTCTCATGCACATGCACACACTTTCCACATGCGGACTCACATATAAATGTATGGGGTGAATCACTTCATGCAAGATGTTTGTTTATTTGCAGACATGTTCTAGTTTGTTCAAAAAACCACAATTTGTAGTCTCAATCAGTCAGTGTGGCATCTTATAAATTCATGCCTTTGGAGTAAAACCAGCCTGATTCCAGGTTAAAACTCTTGAGACATATTCTGAACAAAGCCTCTCATCTCCAATTCAGTGTCTGACCTGAGATGTCACCCTTTGTACACTCCAATGGCTCTACCTGATTGTTACGACAGCATAGCACTAACATTGTTTATAAACATTTTACTCAATCTAAAACTCTTGGTCACCTGCAAAGACTTATTATCTGACTCTCCACTCATTACCAGTTGTATGATCTTTTGACCTCTCTGCCCTTGATCCCTCTGCCTATAAATTCTGTCTGTGTGCCCTCCTTTCTCACTGCAGTTGATTAAGTGGCTGTGCTCAGAAACTTTGTGAGATTTCATATAAACCTGTTGAACTATAACCTGGTGTTTTGTGACTTCTGACAAAAGATCTGTTGGTTTAAAAAGAAGCGTCAGTTATCAGGTTTTTTAAATATGGTACAGGTGTATTCTGTGTTAGTAGTTGAAGTTGCATGTGTAATTGTAATTCTGCACTGTGAAAGGCTTCACTATGATTTGGTATTTGCAACTGAATGTTAAGTGCCAGTTAGTTAACACTGTGTGGAGCTGGATAAACACAGCAGGCCAAGCAGCATCTTAGGGGCACAAAAGCTGTTCATTCAGCTCTACACTTTGTTATCTCAGATTTTCCAGCGTCTGCAGTTCCCAATATCTCTGGCCCTTAATGTCTGGGCCCTTTTTTGTTTGGGTGTGATACATGGAGGTTGCATATTGAAATAAATCCAAGCTATGCTCTTTTACAAATTGTTATTGCTACTAGTCTATTTTAGTAACTAAAACAATATTGCTGAGCCTTCACTGTCCTCCTATTTTGTTGTAACTTCTCTTCTGCCACTTCCAAAATTGAGTGCTGCTTTTGTTTATATTTCACAGATAATTGCAAACTGGGTGGTATGAGCATTTGTTTTGAGATAGCTGAATGCCCATCATTTTAGATCTTACCTGTGCTTTCTATATCCATTGCAATGCTTACTCACCCAAAACACCTGCAAATGTCAGGATAGAACAAAATATTTTTTGTTAAATTATTCAAATAATTTATAGCTTTATTCCTCAAATAGCTTTACAGAGATTAGGATACACATTTATGGTATTTTCATGAAATACATCCATAGTCTGAAAAAAATTAAAGAACGGCGGATTCTGTAAATCAGAAACAAAAACAGAGATTGTTGGAAATGAGTTTTGAGAAGATTTGTAGCTCAGGTTGAGGTTCTGGATGTGAGTTTGCTCGCTGAGCTGGAAGGTTAGTTTTCAGACGTTTCGTCACCATTCTAGGTAACATCATCAGTGAGCCTCCGACGAAGCGCTGGTGTTATGTCCCGCTTTCTATTTATCTGGTTAGGTTTCCTTGGGTTGGTGATGTCATTTCCTGTTCTTTTTCTCAGGGGATGGTAGATTGACTTGGAGCCAATGTGTTTGTTGACGGAGTTCCGGTTGGAATGCCATGCTTTACATCCAGATTGTTGGAAGTCTTCAGAAATGGCAGCGTCTGTGGAGTGAAATCTGGAGTGACCAGATTTTCTGAGTAAGGGTAAATGGACCTGAAACATTAACTCTGTCTCTCTGTAGATGCTGCCAGACTGGCTGAGCTTTTCCAGCAATTTCTCTCTTACTTCACAGTCCGGAAGTTAATTCTAGTGTGACTCACACTGAAAAGTTCACTCAGACAAAGTAGTCAGGTTAAAAATGTGTAAATGCGCAAAAATCAAATAGTAACCCAAAAAGGCAAGCAGCTTCAGCAAGCAGTAAAGAAGTGGTGGATGGCCTATTAAAGGAGTGCAATGTTAAATTAAAATTATAGGAGAAATCTTCAAAATGTATTAAGTAAGCATCATAATGTTGACTTTGGGAATAGTTAGTCCTTAGCTGCAATATTGTATATAGTGCTGGATCCTACATTATAGGAAGGATGTGAATGCATGAGAAAGAATGCACTATTGGTTTATAAGAATGGTTCTAGAGACGGGGAACTTCAGTAATGAGGTTAGATTGAAGAAGTTGGGATTGTTTTCCTTAGAGTAAAGAAAGCTAAGAGGGTATCTCTGACGAGCAGTTTAGACAATGTAAATGCAGTGGCTGGGAAGTCCAGAACCAAGGGTCACAATCAAGAGATATGAAGTTGGCCATTTAGGACAAGGATAAGGAAAAATTTCTTCACCCAAAGAATGGTGAGCCAGTGGAATGCTCTGCCACAGAAAGTGGTGGAGACTAAAACATTGAATGTTTTCAAAAAGGAGTTAGATAAATTATGAGGGGCTAAATGGATCAAAGGGTATGGGGGGAAAGCAGGAACAGAGGACTGAGTAGGATGATCAGCCATGATCATATTGAATGGCACATCAAGCTAAAGGCTGAATAGACTACTCCTATTTTTAACGTTTCTATCTGATTGAGATTTTTAAAATCATGAGTGGGCTAGATACAGTGGATAGAGAGAAGCTGTTCTGCTTGTAAAAGGAAAAATTTTAGAGTAATTTGCAAAAGAAGCAAGGGTGAAGTGAGGTTTATTTTGCTTCAGTGAATAGCTAGGGTTTGGAATGCGCAGGCTGGAAATGTGATGGAAATTGTGAAACATCAATTGAAACAAAGGCATTGGATGATGATTTGTGTGATAGTAATGTGCAAGATTATGGGAGAGGTGACAGGAGATTGGCACTATTTAATGAGCTTTTATAGGCATGATGGGCTGAATAGCATCCTGCAGTGAAAACATTCGGGGCAGTGATAATGAATGCAGATAATGTTGGGCTGTTGTAGGTGTTGATGGTACAGACTGCAGGGAGTAATTCATGCTGCAGTATCAGAGGATGCATTTAAGATGCTAAAGTGGGGGAGAGATTTTGTCCATGTCTGAACCCATTATTGATATTAGTGAACCTATCATTAGTGCTCCAGAGTCAATAAATGTGGAGCTGGAAAAGCATAGCTGGTCATACGGCATACGAAGAACAGGAAAACCAATGTTTTGGGCTAAAGCATTTCATCAGGACTGGGAAGGGGGAGGAGAGCCCAGAAATAGAGGAAGGGGGATATGTCTGGGGGGGAAGAGTAGGAGAGATGGTGATAAGTAGGTGCAGGTAAAGGGTTATTGTGTCAGTGGGAAGGATGGAGTGGCTGGGTGATTAAGAAGATGGACAGGTTGGGGGAGGAGAGATTTTGAAGCTGGTGAAGTCAGTATTCAGGCTATTGGACTGTAAGTTCATGAGGCGAAATGTGAGGTGTGCTCTTCCAGTTTAATGCTCCAGCGTTGTTCAAAGATTAATTTCAGAGATAAGTGATCAAGACATACATCATCCAACATCACAACCATTTCTTTATTCACAAGTATCAATCGCCTCCTCCACCAGTTCATCCAACCTCCTTTTGAATGTTTAAGCTAGTATACTGCACAAACAAACAGACAACCATTTCAACTCCCCTTCCCACTCCCTGGGTGACATGTCTATTCTGGGCCGCCTCCAGTGTCACAATGATGCCACCTGGAAACTAGAGGAGCGCCACCTCATTCTCCCTTGGGAGCGTACAGCCCATGACCTAAATGTGGATTTTACCAGTTTCAAAATCTCCCAACCCCTGGCCTCATCCCATCAACAGTCCTCCCTCCCTTTTTTATCCTCGCCTCTTTGACCTGACACAACCTGTCCATCTTCTGTCCCACCTCCCGCATTTCTGAAGAAACATCAACTTTTCTGCTCCTGTGACGCTGCCTGGCCTGCTGTGTGCCCCCAGCTCCACACTGTGTTAAATAACAACTTATCCCAAATGCTTGTGGAAAACAGGATCTCCTGTCATTTCACCTAGTGTCTTTCTTGTGTAACTTGTGGTCTTTACCCTCGTTCTTCCTGACATATCTAATTAAAATTTTATAAACTCAGCTAATTAACATTAGACAAGTCTAGATATACTAGACAAGTCAGATACCAAACTGAAATCCAGCTTCTTCATCTTTGTTTTGCTTTTATTTACTGAATTGGTCTTTGCAAACTTGTCTTTCAAGCATGAGCACAAACAGAACTTGCTGGAAAAGCTCAGCAGGTCCGGCAACATCTGTGAAGAAAAATCAGAGTTAACGTTTCAGGTCCGGCGACCCTCCTTAATAAGGGAGAAGTTTAAAGACAACAGTTTTTGGTCTCCTCCTAAGTTGTTAAAAATATAAAAATATTGATTCTATTTCAGCACTAGATAACACGGTGTAGAGCTGGATGAACACAGCAGGCCAAGCAGCATCAGAGGAGCAGGAAAGCTGACGTTTCGGGTCAAGACCCTTCATCCAGCTCTACAGCACCAGCAGTTCCTACTATCTCTATTTCAGCAATAGTTGTTCTTGGAATTGCAGCAATGTTTGTAAATTACAGCAGTTGTACTGATTCTTACACAAATCTATTGTTTATGTTCAATATATCAAGTGTGCTTGGGTTATTTCTACGACAGTATGTGTTTAAAATTTCTTTGAACCTGAAGATTTTTTTGTCCTATTTACATTTTTGTTGATAAGCACTTTATTGTTGTTAAAACAAGAAATGCAATATTTCATACTTATGTTTTTATAAATGGTCAGTTTGGTTTTTAAAAGAACAAATTCTGATGCATTTTAGCCAAGTTCCTATTCGGAGATCTGACCCTGTCCAGTGCTAACTTCAACTGACTGTTACTCAATTACAATTGGAGTCACTCATTTCATAACAGTAGAATTTTGATTGTAATGGTCCAGCTAGGAGTTGTGCACAGAGGACCTTGTGGAAAACCTATCATACCAGACTTTGAAGAATTGCCTGGGAATTTGAAGATTCCATTTGGGAATTCCCTATGCGTGGATCCTCTGAAAGTATTCATTTAAGTTTCGGAATTCAGTGGGTTGCACTGAAATGAAATGAATAGTTACTCAAGAAGTGTTAAGACTATTGAATACCTTACTAGCTCCTGAGAAACTATTAAACTGATCACCAAACATACCCCTCACACTCTCGAGCATGTCTTATCCTGATTCTTTAAAACACCTTTATAGATGGATCTTCACTCCGATCCACCATCCCCTCTGCACTGATTGTAACATCTGTGTGAGATTGCCACTCCTTGCGAAATTCAGCCAATACTCTCAGATTAATGTCTGCCTCTCCATGGAGTTTATTATTTATGTATAAATACAAATTTCAACAATGAAATACCTTTAGGCTCCTTTTGCACTATTGTTGCCGTTGGTGATAAGAGTCCCTGACCTGGCAGCTCTCGAACAGAGACAAAGAAAGGGTGAATTTTGACTTTGCCAGAATATTGCTTGTGAAAAAGTTGACCCCCTGCATTTTGACTGAAAATATAGCCTTATATACTTCACGTAAAGTCGAGTCTGTAGGTAGAAGTGGGTCATGTCTGTACATGTAGGCAGCCTGTCTGTTTTTCATATGAGAAGTATGTGAGGGTGTTTTTAAAGTTTAAGCTAACTCCTTGATGTACTTGAATTGCCTTTCTGTCATTTGTGGTCAGAAGTACAATATTCTTTCCATTACACAGAGTGGTGACATTGCTCACCTAGGCTTGACATTTCCTGTGGGACTGCTTGCGAATGTTCCACTAGCAAGAATCAGCAGAAAAGGAAATCCTGAAGAGCCTAGTCTGCACAGAGGAATGTGTTGCTTATTGAAGCTGTGATATGGATTGGGATGGACAAGGTCAAAAATCTTACAACCAGTTTATGGACCAACAGGTTTATTTGAAAATGCTTTTTAGGTCTTACTCCTCCTTCAGATGTCAGTGAGAGAGGGACTATCAGACACAGAATTTTTAATTAAAAGATCAAAGGGTCACATCACTGATGATGTACTAAACAAACTTAAGATGCCATTAAATATTTATTTTAATTGGTTAATTAAAGGTTTTAATTGATTAATAGGTACATGTAAATCTCTGAATTCCTTTCAAGCACTGGCCTGTGAGAACTGAAAGTTTTATCAATGTAAATGTGGCACTTTAGGTCAGACAATGCATGTTGGGTGCTTGTTTAGAATCTGTTTGTGTTTTGGTTTGGAGTCAGACCTGTTTTATTTCTAAAGTAGGGATTTACAAAATGCCACTGGCTGGCTAGCTGGCTGACTGACTATCTATAAATTGTATACTTTTTGAACAAAAAAAGGAGGAAGCGGGTGTGTGTGTGTGGGCGGAGGAGGGGGGATGGAGCCGGGGTGTGTGTGTGTGGACGGGAGTGGGGGGAGGAGGCAGGAGTGTCAAATTTGCGCTACATGCTTGGAAGAGTGTGCTTTTCCCTAGAGGACATTTATTGCCATGTCTTAAGAAGAGCCTTGATGTTTTTCACATTAATGTGCTATAAAAGCCGTGTTCTTGCCTCAAGATCAACATCTGTTTTTGTTTGTCTCAGTTTATAAATGAAATTTGGCCAATTTTTGTATGTATCTTTGAGGAGACTGAGTTCTAAGATGCCATTTTCTCATAAATACATCTCATTTGGGAGTTTTCATTTATAATTTAAGGTCAGTATTAACCAAGCACTTTTGTAGATAATACTGCACGATGGTAAACACCGTGGTATTTAAAATTTACAATAAAATATTATTTGTTAAATTTTGTCAAAATCAAAAGTGAACTAAAAATGACACCTCTTCCTGAATCCCTAAGTATGGAAAGGGTGAATGATCCAGGTTAAATGTCAGTTTTTGCTTCCTAACAGAGTTCTTGTCTTTTTGAGTCAGTTATTTGTGGTTTTAGATCATCACTCCAGAGACTTGAACACTTAATCTAACTTGGTACTTCGGCTGTAGAACTCAGAGACTGTGTATGTCTTTCCTCTTGAGCAAACTTAATAGATCTCATAGGGCCCTCTTGTGCAGTAGCAATGTCCTTACCTTTGGACCAAGAGGCCTGGGTTCAAGTCCCCCCTGCTCTAGAGGCATGCGATAACATCTCTGAACAGGGCGAATAGGAAAATATATCTTGTTGTGCTACTTGGTTTGTTTTACCGCTGCTTTTTGGTGCTTGCAGTATGGAAATAGCCTGATATTTTTTGTACTTTATAGCATTGTCTGCTTATCAAAAGTACTTGATAGGTGGCTCCTAGCAGTTCTTTTGACCTTACAGCTGAATCCAACAAATAACTGGAACCTTCTTCCTCAGTTCGACTATAGCCCGTAAATTTTACTCTGAATGATGACTGTGAGAATGCAATGCAAGTTATTCTGATTAAACCTTATGGTGTAAATATGTCAGCGTTTACAAGAATATTACCTCAAATCTCCCCACCCCCGATGCTAGAAAAAATAGTAGCTTTCTTGACGTTTTTTTCAAATGTGGCTGTTTATATGGAATCACAGCAGTTGCTTGGTCATTTTAATATGTTGCGAATGAACTATGCACATGTCTTTCAATCTATGCTTTTATGGATGTAATTGGGATTTTTTAAATTCACTGTTACAATGAATTAATATTGTTTGTCTTTACGTCTGTCATTTCTTCTTTGTTTACTATTAACTCCCCATTCTCATCCTCTGGAGTTTACTTTTTTTTCCATTTTAGATACCTATTGATAATCTTGCTATCTTTACATTTCTAGCTACGTCTTATGCCCCAATGTACTTGTCAGATTAACCTTTTAGTCATTCTCTGCCATTCTTTGTATTCTCTCCAGTCATCTGACCTGCTGCTCATCTTCACTGAATTATAAACTGGATCAACTGTCATCTGGCCAATTACAGAATATGCTCTCGAGAAACTATCCTGAAAGTATTCTAAGAAATTCTCGTTCAGGTTGTTGCCAATATGATTTTTCTAGTTTGTGTAGATTAATATCGTCCATAATTATTGCTGTCCCTCTATCACAAGCACTATTATTTCTACTTTGTAAAAAGTGGCTGATATTATGGTTACTGTTTGGAGGCCTGTAACTCACTACCACTAGTAACTGCTTTCCCCTACTGTTCGTCATGTCCACCCAAAGAGACTGTATATATCCTGATCTCCTGAACAACGGTCATCGCTAACTGCTGGGCCAATTCCATCTTGATTAGCCATGCGTGTGACTCCTCCCACACTTAGCAAGTTTCTTATTATTCTCAAATGTCACATACCTCCTGTCATCCTGTGGCTACATCTCTGTAATGGCTAGCATATCATATGTATCCACTTGCACTATCAGTTCATTAACTGTGTTGCGTACATTACAAGCATTACAAAAGCAAAATCAGACTGATGCTGAAAATCTGAAGTGAGAATAAAAACGATGGAAGAGCTCAGCAATTCCGACAGCATCTGTGGAGGGAAGCACAGTTAGCATTTCAGGTTGATGATCTTTCATCAGAAGAGGTTTGTAAATCTCTCAGTCCTGTATTCTCAAACGGGAATTAAAATTTCAAATTTTCTATCATCATCCTCTTGTGATTTGAACAATTTGTAGCGCTTTGAATCTTTAAAGCACATATGGATGATATTTGATATTTTTTCAAAAGTAACACGTAGCGAGGATAGCGCATGTTCCTTTTCCAGTTTTCTTTTCCCTCACATTGGAATAAAATCAACAAGATATCAAACTCCTATGAACCTCAAATCATTTTGAAAATCAAAACATTGTTCCAGATGTGATCTGACTAAAACTTCACTGGACATTGTAAGCATTGATCTCACTTACACTGCAAATTAAGCAGGTCAGCTCTGCCTCTTGAGTAATTTTTAAACATTTTTTTGAGTGATTTATTTTATCAGTGTTTTTATTGCCCATCCCTAAATATCCAGTGGGCAGCTTAGAGTCAACTACATTGCTGAATGTCTGGAGTCACATGTAGGCCAAACCAGGTGAGTACAGCAGAGTCCCTTTTCTGAAGGACATTAGTAAACCAAATGGGATTTTATTACAGTTGACTGTTAGACAGACATCATTTTTAATTCCAGATGTTTTTGCTCATTACTTTCAGATTTCACCATCAGCCATGGTGGGATTTGAACCGGTGTCCCCAGAACATTAACCTGAAGTTCTAGATTACTAGTCCAGTGAAATTACCACTATGTCACCACCTCCCCAAGCTCCACACAATGATGATGTACAGTTTCATTTGCACAGACAAGAAATTAAATAAAACTGTATTTCTGAAAAAGGATGACGAGACTCAACATTAACTTTATTTTCCTTCACAGATGCTTCCAGACCTGCTGAGTTTCTCCATCAGTTTGTTTTTATTTGTTTCAGAACTCCAGCTCTTGCAGTGCTTTGTGTTATTATACAAATAGTAGAGCATGTCAATAGTTTGTGCTAGTAATATTTTGATGAGTAATTTAGAGGTGGAGGAGAGTAGCAATGCAGCTTGATACCTTTGGAAATGTTTCATTTTAGTGTCTGTGTAGTTGGAGTTATAGCGAGTTTTGAGAAGATTTGTAGCTCAGGTTGAGGTTCTGGATGTGCGTTTGCTGGCTGAGCTAGAAGGTTAGTTTTCAGATGTTTCGTCACCTTTCTAGGCAACATCAGAGAGCATCCGGTGAAGCGCTGGTGTTATGTCCCGCTTTCTATTTATCTGTTTAGGTTTCCTTGGGTTGGTGATGTCATTTCCTGTGTTGGTGATGTCATTTCCTGTTCTTTTTCTCAGAGGATGGTGAAATAATTTGAAAATGAACTTTATAAATCAAAACTTGTAACTGTGGGCTTGAAACTGATTTAGAAGCCTAAATACTAAGGTCCAAATGAAGCTCCAAATCAATGTGTTTGTTGATGGAATTCCGGTTGCAGTGCCATGCTTCTAGGAATTCTCGTGCGTGTCTCTGTTTGGCTTGTCCTAGGATGGATGTGTTGTCCCAATCAAAGTGGTGTCCTTCCTCATCTGTATGTAAGGATACTAGGGATAGTGGGTCATGTCGTTTTGTGGCTAGTTGATGTTCGTGTATCCTGGTGGCCAGCTTTCTGCCTGTTTGTCCAATGTAGTGTTTGTCACAGTTCTTGCAAGGTATTTTGTAAATGACGTTCGCTTTGCTTGTTGTCTGTATAGGGTCTTTTAAGTTCATTAGCTGCTGTTTTAACGTGTTGGTGGGTTTGTGGGCTATCCTTACACACAGATGAGGAAGGACACCACTTTGATTGGGACAACACATCCATTCTAGGGCAAACCAAACAGAGACACGCACGAGAGTTCCTGGAGGCATGGCATTCCAACCGGAACTCCATCAACAAACACGTTTGATTTTGGAGCCTATCTACCGTCCTCCTGAGAAAAAGAACAGGAAATGACATCACCAACCCAACAAAACCGAAACAGATAAACAGAAAGTGGGACATAACACCAGCGCTTCACCGGAGGCTCACTGATGATGTTACCTAGAATGGTGACGAAACGTCTGAAAACAAACCTTCCAGCTCAGCGAGCAAACTCACATCCAGTTGGAGTTATATCACTCTGCAGCATTGAAGGAGACTATTCAGACCATTGATTGTACTCTATTTTGAGCAGCAAACCAGTTAGTCTCTCTCCTCTGATGTGATAATGGGAACTGCTGATGCTGGAGAATGCAAGATAACAAAATGTGAGGCTGGATGAACACAGCAGGCCCAGCAGCATCTCAGGAGCACAAAAGCCGACGTTTTGGGCCTAGACCCTTCGTCAGAGAGCTCTCTGACGAAGGGTCTAGGCCCGAAACGTCGGCTTTTGTGCTCCTGAGATGCTGCTGGGCCTGCTGTGTTCATCCAGCCTCACATTTTGTTATCTTAGTCTCTCTCCTCTGCTCTTTCCCCTTCAGGTTCTCGAAAACGTAGAAACTTGGAGCAGAAGTAGGCCATTTGGCCCTTCCAGGTTGCTCCTCCATTCAATTTGATCACGGCTTATCCTCTATCTCAACACTATATCCTTGCTGCTGCTTTTTACCAAAGTGTTTAAATCTCTAAAATCTTGAATATACTCAGTGACCCTGTCTTCACAGTGGTAGCAAATTCCACAGGCTAACCATTTCTGTATGAAAAAAAATCCTCATTCCTCTTAACACACTGCCGTCTTCAACTATCCAATTCCTTTTTAAGGCTGCTGTTGAATTTGTACCCTGACAGGCAGTAATTTTGATAATAGCAGAATATAGATGAGGTGCTAAATAATCACCTAATCAAGGGAGAATTATTTGTTGGTTAACGAGTATGCTTTGCAAGAATGGCATTTAGAAGTAAACACTTAATTAACTGACAGTGTATTTACTGTACAACATTTGGTTGTATAAATTGGTAAAATTTATATAAAAGCAAACTATGGCTGCTGGAAATCTGAAATCCAAACAGAAATTGCTGGAGAAACTCAGCCGATGATACTGGACCTGTTGCTGAGTTTCTCCAACATTTCCTATTGTTATTCATGAAATTTATACCAGTAACTTTCGGCTTTAGTTGTTCTAATAACTGAAATTTCTCTAAACCTAATTATTCAGATGTGTTTTGTTTCATTTGCAATGGTATAAAGTATGAATGGAATATAGTGCTGCTATTCTAGTAGATTTTATTTGTATATAATTTTAATGCATTCTTTATAGGAACAACAGTCCTTTGATGAGCTTTGGAGCAAGCTTTGTTAGTTTCTTGGTGAGTAAATTTGGAGTATATGTTTTTGTCCATCCTAACCTTCACATAAGAACTCATCTCTAATTCAGACATTTCTTTCTTTGCTGTAAGTTAAATCATTAAATAGTTGCAGATCAAACTCCAAGGAACCCTAATTTATTTTGTGTATAAATTAAAGCAGTGTTCCAGATGTGACCTGACTAAAACTGCACTGGAAATTTTTCTACATCAAATATTACATAACAGTCATAATATGAGAATATGAATGTAACACCAAAATGATGAATCACTGGAATTGAAACATTAGTTCTGCTTTCTTTCCATAGATGCTGCCAGATCTGCTGAGTTTTTCCAACAACTTCTGTTTTTGTTTCTTTTGAACATTAGTCATAAAGATTATTAAAATGATATGACACTGCTTTTCTCATTGGGTAAAGAGTGGTTTCACTCATCAATCTTGGTTTGACGGAAGGCTGAAGGTCTTTAAGGATCTCTACATTAGCACTGTCTTGAATCATTGTGGTGAGTTATTTTGAATCAGCCTCCCAGTTACAGGGTTGTAAGTCCATCTGATAGTAGCATATACAGGCAAATTGAATAATTTTATATCGTGTTTAAGCGCTTTCTGTGATCTTTTCCATGGTGAAGTAATTTGAAAATGAATTTTATAAATCAAAACTTGTAACTGAGGGCTTGACACTGATTTAGAAGCCTAAATACTAAAATAACCCAATTTTGATCAAAAAGAGCAAGTGATTGCTTAAAATATATTGACAGATGTTTTTAAAAGCTGAATTAAAAATTGTTTTTATATTCTGCCAGATTACGTGGGTTCATAGCAGATTTTACATTTCATGAAATCCAAAGAGGCTTGTGCAGATTGTGTGGTGGGTGGAGGGGGCAGAGGGACATGTGTCAAAATGCTGCCAATGCCAAGCTGTAGCATCCACTAAACTTTGACAAATGCATCACTTTTGGTATGCCAGGTTTTATAATCTCATTTGTAATTTCAGTCTCTCAAAATATTGATAGCATTAATCTTCTAGCTTCACTGACTCAGTGAAATCATTATGTCCCACATTGTGAGGAATGCATATTTTTGAGGCGTGCATTTTGTCTCTTGAGGAGTGTCCTGACTTAGTTCTCATTGTACATTCCTTGTGTCTTCTAATGGGTAATGTATTTTATTTGTCCAAAATACTGGAAATTGATGCATAAAGGCCTCTATATTTCTTTATTTGTTTGATTTGGATGAATAGTTGTCCTTAGATTTATTTCTTAATGCAATGTAAACAATTGATTGTTTCAAAATTTATGTAGTAGGATTCAAGATACCAGTCACCACTTGTGTAAGATTTAGATAATCTTATTTGGAATAATGTTATTGAGGTAAAAGAATAGTGGAAAACTACTACAGCATTGAGTTGTAGAAATAACCTGCTTAATTTTCATAGACCGTAGAACAGAAAAAGAAGAAATCACTCAGCCCATCATGCTTGTGTCAGCTCCCATTAGGTTAGCCTTTTACTTTGCCAGCAAATTTTAATAATGCCATTTTTATAAACACTTTTTTAAAAGATCTGTTCATCATATTTTGATGCATAGAAAGAAGGATGCAGCCAATAAAACATTGTAAATTAGTGCAGCTTTTCAATTGCCTCATGGGTAAAAGACATAACCTGCAGAGTAGGGTTTCCTATCTTCATGCCTTTTAAAAGTTGGTTTGTGCCAGCGGAGTTGCTTCATTTTAACCACCGTAGGAAGAAGAGGAAAACTTGTAGGTCTGCCCACAGCACATGGACTGTAGATGGTCAAGGAAGCAACTCATCAGCACCTTTTCAAGGGCACGTAGGGATGGGCAATAAATGCTGGCCCAGCCGGCAACGCCCACATCCTATGAATAAATTTTAAAGAAAAAGCTCTTCACATTGGAGTCCAAATCCCTGTAAATTATAAACTTAATGTTAATTGATTATTCCAAATAAAATCTGAGGATTTGATTTTTGACTTGCAAATGGCTTCTATCTGTAAAGGATCACTACATTGAAGATAACCATAACTGACAGGGAAAATATTCACTGCCAGGCTTGACTCCGAAATTGGGAAGAAGTCTTCTTTAAAAAAATTTACCATATAAGGCCATCCCATTAATATTCAGGTATTCAAATCTTGACTGTTAAAAGAATAGATTGAATATGTAACTTTATTTTTAACCTGAAAAGATGTCAGTCTTTTAAATAAATAAACTTGACTGTGCTGCAAAATGGAAGGGTGGGTAGTGTCTTTTTAGTTTGAGACTTCAAACGTAAACGTATTATTTACACATTTCAGAATTATGTTGAAATGTTTTTACATAAGAAATGGACAAGATATTAGCTTCAGAGATGATGGGAACTGCAGATGCTAGAGAATCCAAGACAACAAAATGTGAAGCTGGATGAACACAGCAGGCCCAGCAGCATCTCAGGAGCACAAAAGCTGACGTTTCGGGCCTAGACCCTTCTTCAGAGAGGGGGATGGGGAGAGGGAACTGGAATAAATAGGGAGAGAGGGGGAGGCGGACCGAAGATGGAGAGTAAAGAAGATAGGTGGGGAGAGTATAGGTGGGGAGGTAGGGAGGGGATAGGTCAGTCCAGGGAAGACTGACAGGTCAAGGATTAGCTTACTTTTTCTTAAGTTGCCATTGTCACAGAGGACTCTACAGCAATCGAGAGAGAAACAACTAGTGGCGAGCTTAACCAGAGGGTCACCACGTCTTAAGCAAGGGGCAGTGTTGAGAAGGCAGGAACTTCATGGTGACCTTGACTGGTATGAAAACTGAATCCGCATTGTTGGCTTTAGTCTACAAATCAGCCATCCAGCCAACTGAGCTAACCAGCTCTCAAGCATACATTATTACAACATTGCATTACTCAAACAATTCAACTATTGTATAGTTTAATGTTAAATTAGAGTACGCTATTCAATATGTGTTAGCACAGTGTGAATTTATTTGACCGAATTGTTTTAGCTGCACGTATTAATTCTAACGTCAATGTTTCAGAACGCTATGATGACCTTTGAAGATGAAAAAATGCAGCTGGCTTGTGATGATTTAAAAAACACTGAGAAGCTATGCGAAAGTAGTGAAGCTGGTGTAATTGAAACAATCAGGAATAAAATTAAAAAGAATGTGAGTACACTGTCTGAATTGGTGGTGCTATCCAATCTATGCCAATTTAAAATCAATAATGAGGAGAACATTATGGTCAGTCTTCACATTGCAATATTATTCTCATTTCAAATTGTACAACATGAAAGAAACATAACATTTAGCTGTATTTGTCATGATCTCTTAAGAGTGTTTTAGAGCACTGTGTGACACTTGGCTTTTTATCCAGTCTGTAAGAGTAGGGTGCTTTAATTTCCTGAGTCCACTCACAAATACCTCCCATAATATTTAGTTTTGTGTTTTGTTGTGCTCTTTTCTAGCTAATATGCCCACAATACCCATCCTGCTTTCTCGACCTTGTTCCCATTAAACTACATCTATTTTGTTCCACCTTTGGCCCACTCTCAACTGGAGAATCTCCTGCAATGGCTTCTCATTCCTATCCTTGTTTCTGGAGTTTTCAAAAATCAATTGCTTACCCTTTTCTATTTTGGCATGGAACTGCCTTTCTTTGCTGACATCAACAAAAATACGATGCAGACTTCTCTGTGTATTCTAATGAGATCCACATCCAACTGGTTGTTACTTTTCTTGATAATCCTTCACAATCTTGACATCAGACCAATTCTGTAGTATCCCAATTGAGTTTAAATAGAAATTTCCTATAGTTAAATATTGGGAAGTATTTGTTAACCTTGGGCTGAGGTTTCCACCCCACATCCTGTCTGTCAACAAATCTGCCTACTTCTACTTCCATATTAACTTCCCATCTTTATCTCACTCCGTCAGCATCTTTGCATTTTTCTCACAGCTTACAGTCCCACTTTTGTATCATCAGCAAACCTAGATACTTTACTCCCTCTCTCTTTATCTAAGTTATTAGCATTGACCTGCGAATGGCCAAGGGCTTTAATTTGAGCCTTGCAGCACTAGTCACAGCCTGCAGGTTTGGTTTTAATTTTTGAGTTCCCTTGCTTTGCTTTTGGATGACAACTGCTGATCTTCCTGCCATTCATGCCTCATGTGGACGTTTCTTTATTTGACCTGCCCATTGGTCTTGCAACGCTAACTCAGTATTCTTTAAATCCATTTACCTTCCACCCATAATAGACCTTTCCTTTTTTGTTTGTGTGATATCTTCCCGCATTTCATTTATTATCTATTACATTTTTAATCTTTCTGACAAAAGGTCAGCGATTTGAGACATTAATTCCATTGTGTCTCTGGAGATGCTGCCTGATATGCTAAGTATTATCAGTTTTGTTCTGATTTCCAACCAGTGCAGTATTTTGCTTTAGAAATAAGTGCTTGCTTCACTTAAGCCAGCGCTGTGCCTTGTACATGAAGTATCTCTGATAACTGTTCCAATTCTGCAGTAGTGTACGCTGGCAAAGTGTGAAAATATTACAATCCATTGAGACACAGAGGTACTTAAACAAATTAAATCAATTTCAAGGACACAATTGGAACAGATCCCTTTGCTATAGCCAAGAAGTGACATCCAGTGGTTATGTTAATGAGGAAGTGCTAATGCTGACAATTTGTCACCTGACCTTTCATACAAAAGGGCCTCAGCTTTTCTGAGTGATAATGGGAACTGCAGATGCTGGAGAATCCAAGACAACAAAATGTGAGGCTGGATGAACACAGCAGGCCAAGCAGCATCTCAGGAGCACAAAAGCTGACGTTTCGGGCCTAGACCCTTCATCAGAGAGGGGGATGGGGAGAGGGTTCTGGAATAAATAGGGAGAGAGGGGGAGGCGGACCAAAGATGGAGAGAAAAGAAGATAGGTGGAGAGGAGAGTATAGGTGGGGAGGTAGGGAAGGGATAGGTCAGTCCAGGGAAGACGGACAGGTCAAGGAGGTGGGATGAGGTTAGTAGGTAGGAGATGGAGGTGCAGCTTGGGGTGGGAGGAAGGGATGGGTGAGAGGAAGAACGGGTTAGGGAGGCAGAGACAGGGTGGAACAACCTGTCTCTGCCTCCCTAACCTGTTCTTCCTCTCACCCATCCCTTCCTCCCACCCCAAGCTGCACCTCCATCTCCTACCTACTAACCTCATCCCACCTCCTTGACCTGTCCGTCTTCCCTGGACTGACCTATCCCCTCCCTACCTCCCCACCTATACTCTCCTCTCCACCTATCTTCTTTTCTCTCCATCTTCAGTCCGCCTTCCCCTCTCTCCCTATTTATTCCAGTTCCCTCTCCCCATCCCCCTCTCTGATGAAGGGTCTAGGCCCGAAACGTCAGCTTTTGTGCTCCTGAGATGCTGCTTGGCCTGTTGTGTTCATCCAGCTCCACACTTTGTTATCACTATCATTGTACCTTTTGGAATATGTTTTAATTGTGAAAGAACATTGTGTTTATTATTGACTTGAATTTGAACTGGATGGTTGTTCGATAGGCATAGGTTAGGGCTGATTCGAGACCAAAAGTGGGGGACTATGTAATGAGACAGAGGACGTAGTTAAGGTGCTAAAGAGTACTTAGGCAACAAAGGTAGTAGGGACGTTTAAAGGAATAAAACTCAACAAAGGGCTTGTATTAAAACACTGGCAGTAATCAGTGTAGAAAAAGGTAACTCGGTCTGTTTTTTCATATGCTTTGTGGGCAATTAATGGGACAAAGTTAATTGGCACTGGGTAAAATATCAACTAACAAAAACCAGCATGGATTTGTCAAAGGCAAATTGTGCTTGACTTATCAGGTTGGTTCTTTCTTGAAGTTACAGGGATGGAGGATGTTGTGCATGTAGACCTTCTTTCAAAGCACCAAATCTATACCTCATAAACTGCAGTGGTTAAAGAAAGTTCTCACTACCATTCCTCGGGGACAATTAGGCATGAATGAATAAAGAGGACCACGTATTAGATTTGTTAGCAAAACTCAAGCCTGTGGGATTACAGGTGCCATGGGATAAAAGCAGAGAGTAGTACAAACCAATTTTGTTTCTTAAGAGTACAGTGAAATGTGTAGCCATTATCACCTGAGATCCCCCTTGCGAGCAGTGTTGGGGCCACTGTTTTTATTGTGTAAATGATCAGGAGTCGTAGTCCTATAGCACAGAGGCAGCCCTTTGGCTCGAACTGGTCTGTACCAACCAAAATGTCCATCCACACTAACCCCATTTTCCTGCACTTGGCCCAAAACCTCTCCTATTCATGTATTTGTCCAAGTGACTTTTAAATGTTGTCAATGTACCCTCCTCAACCACTTCCACTGGCAGCTCATTCCATATTCAAACTACCCTCCGTGTTAAAACAAAATGCCCCTCAGGCTCCCATGTATTCTTACCCCACTTAGCTTAAATTGATGCCCTCTAGTCCCAGAATCTGCAACCCTGGAAAAATAACTGAGGGCATTCACCTTATCCATGCTGTCATGATCTTATACACTTATGTAAGTTCGCCTGTCAGTCTCCTATGCTGTGAAGAAAATGTCCTCGTTTGTTCACCCTCTCCCGATAATTCAGTCCCTTGAGTCCTGGCAGCATCCTTTGTAAATTTCTTCTGCATTTTTTCAAGTTTAATAATATCCTTCCTATAAGACGGTGACCAAAACTGAACACAATACTCCAAGTGTGACTTCACCAAAGTCTCGTACAACAGCAACATACCATTCCATGCTCTGAATGAAGGCCAGTGTGTCAAAAGCCTTTTTCACTGTCCTGTCTGCCTGTGACTCTACTTTCATTTAACCTTGCACCTGAACTCCACGGTACTACACTCCTTAAGGCCCTACCATTCACCGTGAAACTTCTACCTTGATTTGACTTAAAATGCAACACATCACACTTAGCTGTATCAAACTCCATTTGCCATTTCTCAGCCCACTTCCCAAGCTGATCAAAATTCTGCTGCGATTTCTAATAACTTTCCTCACGGTCCATGATATCGCTTATTTTGGTGTCATCTACAAACTTACTAATATGCGTTATACATTCTCATTCAAATCATTGATAGAGATAACAAACAGCAGTGGACCCAGCTCTGGTCCTTGAGGCACACTGCTAGTCACAAGCCCCCAGTCTAATAAACATCCTTCCACTTTTACTCTCTGCATCTTACTATCAAGCCAATTGTGTATCCAATTTGCCGGCTTTCCCTGGACATCATGTGATCTAACCTTACAGAGCAGCCTACCCTGTGGAACCTTGTCAAAAGCCTGACTAAAACCCATACAGACTATGTCTACTGCCCTACCCTCATCAACCTTCCTGGTCATTTTGTCAAAGAACTCTTACAGATTTGTTACGTATGATCTCCCACGCATGAAGCCATGCTGACTACTCCTAATCAAACCCTTTCTTTCCAAATGCATGTACATTTTACCCTTCAGAAACTTTGCAAATAATTTATTTACAATAGATGTTAAGCTTACTGGTCTGTGGTTCCCCGGATTTTCTTTGTAGCCCTTCTTTAATAAGGGCACAACATTTGCCACTGTCCACTCTTCCGGGACCTGACCCGTGGCAAACGGTTATGCAAATATATCAGCCAGGGACCCCGACAATTTCTTCCCTAACCTCTTGTGGGGTTCTTGGATTTATCTAGTCAGGACCAGGAGATTTATCCACCTTCATACGTTTTAGTACTTCCAACACCACCTCAACTGTAATATGGACTATGCTCAAAATATCACCACTAACTTCCCCAAGTTCCCAAGTCGTCTTGTCTTTCTCCACAGTAAACACAGAGGAGAAATATTCATTAAGCACCTTGCCCATCTCCTGCAGTTCCACACATACATATCCATTTTGGTCCTTGAAGTGTCCTATTCTCCTTCTAGTTATTCTTTTTCCTTTAATATGCTTAAAGAATCTCTTTGGATTCACCTTAATCTTCTCAGCCAAAGTTATCTTGTACGCCTTTTCGTCCTCTTGATTTCCTTCTTCAGTAAACTCCTATGTCCCCTGTACCTCCAGGGAATTCCCTTGATCCTAGCTGCCTGTACCTGAACCATGCTGCCTCCTTTTTTCTGGTCAAAGCCTCAATATCTCTTGTCATTCAGGGTTCCCTACTCCTGTCAACCTTGCCCTTCACCCTCACAGGAACATATAGACATTGAACTCTAGCTATCACACTTTCAAAGGCTTCCCGTTTGCCGGAGATTCTTTTGCCCGCAAACAAACTACTCCAATCAACCCCTGCAAGCTCCAGTCTAATTCCATCAGAATTGCTCTGGCAAAGTTTAGGACTTGAACTAGTGGATCAGTTTTGTCCCTCTCCATAACTGTTTTAAAATTAATAAAACAATGGTTACAAGTCCCAAAGTGATCCCCCCCCCGCATTGTCACCTCAGTCACCTGTCCTGCACTATTTCACAAGAGTGGGTCGAGTTTTGCCCCTTCCCAAGTATACCATCTATGTGCTGCTTGTGGAAACTTTCCTGAACACATTTAACAAGTTCCACCCCATCTAAGCACTTAACCATCACATTATGGCAGTCCCAGTCTATGTGAGGAAATTTAAAAAATCTTCTACAATGACGACTCTATTGCTCCTACAAGTCTTCCTACATATTTGTTCCTCTAATTCCCATTGACTATTTGGGGGCCTATAGCACACTCCCAATAACATCACCACCCCCTTCTTATTCCTTTGCTCCACCCACAAAGCCTCAGTTATTTCATCTCTGACTACTGCTGTGATACTTGCTTGTAAATCAAGAATGCAACTCCTCCACCACCACCCCTCCCCCCCGCCCCCACTTCTTCGCTCCACCACTGGGCCGAATAAAGCATCTATACACTGGCACATTCAGCTGCCGGTCCTGTCTGTCCTTTAACTTTTGTTTCTGTGATGGCTATAACATCTCAGTCCCATGGACCAATCCACACTCTGAATTTATCGGTCTTTCCTGTCAGCCCTCTCGCAATTAAATAGGTGCAGTTTAATCCATGTGGCATTCCTTGCTCACTGTCCTGTTCCAGCCTGATTGGTCTCTTTGCCTTGCTTTTTCTGATTTATTTTTTTCTCTATTCATTTGCGGGATGTAGGCATTGCTAGCTGGCCAGCATTTCTTGCCTGCCCCTAGTTGCACTTGAGAAGGTAAGGGTGAGTTGCCTTCTTGAAGCCCTGTAGCCCGTGTGCTGTAGGTTGACCCACAATTCCACTGGGGTGGGAATTCCAGGATTTTTGACCCAGTGGCAGTGAAGGAATGATATATTTCCGAGTCAGGATGGTGAATGGCTTGGAAGGGAACTTGGAGGTGGTGGTATTCCCATTTGACAGCTGCCCTTGCCCTTCAAGATAGAAGTGGTTGTGGATTTGGAAGGTGCTGTCTGAGGATCTGTGATGAACTCCTGCAGTGCATCTTGTAGATGGTACACGTTGCTGTTACTGAGCGTCAGTGGTGGAGGAAATCGATGCTTGTGAATGTGGTGCCAATCAAGCGGCTGCTTTGTCCTGGAGGGTGTTGAGCTTCTTGAGTGTTATTGGGGCTGCAGCCATCCAGGCAAGTGGGGAGTATTCCATCACACTCCTGACTTGTGCCTTGTAGATGGTGGACAGGCTTTGGGGAGACAGGAGGTGAGTTACTTACATAGAACATTACAGCACAGTACAGGCCCTTTGGCCCTCGATTTTGTGCCGACCTGTCATACCGATAAGTACTACTTGCCGCAGTATTCCTAGCTTCTGGCCTGCTCTTGTAGCCACTGTGTTAATGTGGTGAGTCCAGTTGAGTTTCTGGTCAGTGATAACCCCAAGGTGTTGATAGTGGTGGATTCGTTGAAGGTAACACCATTGAGTGTCAAGAGATGGTGGTTAGCTTATCTCTTATTGGTGATGGTAAAATCCTGGCTTTTGTGTAGTGCGAATATCACTTATCAGCCCAAGCCTGGATATTGTCCAGATCTTGTTGCATTTAAACACAGACTGCTTCAGTCATGAAGGCTGCTTCAGTCTGCTTCACACACTGCTGAGGAGTCATGAATTCTGCTGAACATTGTGCAATCATCAGCAAACATCCCCATTTGTGACCTTATGATTGGGGGGGAAGGTCATTGACAAAGCATCTGATGATGGTTGGGCCTGGGACACTACCCTGATGAATTCCTGGAGCTAAGATGCCTGACCTCCAGCAACCACGACTATCTTCCCATGTGTCAGATATGACTCCACCCACCGGAGAGATTACCCCTGATATGTATTGATTCCAGTTTTGCTAGGGCTCCTTGATTGCCACATGCAGTGAAATGCAGCTTTGATGTCAAAGGCTGTTACTCTCACCTCACCTCTGGAATTCAACTCTTTTGCCCATGTATGAACCAAAACTGTAATGAGGTCAGGAGCATAGTTGCCCTGGCGGAACCGAACTGGGCGTCACTGAGCACGTTATTACTGAGCAGGTGCTGTTTGATAGCACTGTTACTGACACCTTCCATAACTCAATTGATGATTGAGAGTAGACTGATGGGGCGGTAATTTGCTGGGTTGGATTTGGCCTGCTTTTTGTACGCAGGACATATCTGGGCAATTTGCCACATTGCCAGGTAGATATCAGTGTTGTAACTGTACTGGAACAGCTTGGCTAGGGGAGCAGGATGTTCTGGAGCACAAGCCTTCAGTACTATTGCTGGAATGTTGTCAGGGCTCTTAACCTTTGCAGTATCCAGTGTTTCTAACTGTTTCTTGATATCACGTGAAGTGATTCGAATTGGTTAAAGACTGGTATCTGTGATGCTGGGGACCACTGGAGGAGGCCGAGATGGATCATCCACTTGGCACTTCTGGCTGAAGATTGCTACGAATGCTCCAGCCTTATCTTTTGCACTGATGTGTTGGGCTCTTCCATCATTGAGGATGGGAATATTTGTGGAACCACCGCCTCCAGTGAGTTGTTTAATTGTCCACCACCATTCATGAATCAATGTGGCAGGACTGCAGAGCTTATGTCAGATCCGTTGGTTGTGGGATCGCTGAGCTCTGGCTATCACTTGCTGTTTGGTGTGCAAGTAGTCCGGTTTGATGGCTTCACCAGTTTGATACCTGATCTTCAGGTTTCATGGCTGCTGCTGGCATGTCCTCCTGCACTCTCCTTTGGACCATGGTTGATCGCCTGGCTTAATGGTATTTACTGAGTGAGGGAATATATCGGGCCACATGGTTACAGATTGTGCTGAGTACAATTCTGCTGCTGTTAATGGCCCACGGTGCTCATGGATGCCCAGTCTTCAGTTGTTAGATCTGTGCAAAGTCTGTCCCACTTGGCATGGTGATCGTGCCACACAACACAATGGAAGTTATTCTTACTGTGAAGGTGAGACTTTGTCTCCACGAGTACTGAAATGATCACTCTTACCGTTAGTGTCATGAACAGATGCAACCTGCAGATAGTAGATTGGTAAGGAAAGAGGTCAAGTATTTATTTTCTTCATGTTGGTTCTCCCACCATCTGCTGCAGACCCAGTCTAGCAGCAATGTCCTTTTAGGACGCAATCAGCTCGATCAGTAGTGCTGCGGCTGAGCCACTCTTAGTGGTGGACGTTGAAATCCCCCACCCAGAGTAGATTTGGTGTCCCCTTGCCATCCTCAATGCTTTCTCGAAGCGTTGTTCAACGTGGAGGTGTACTTATTCATCAGCAGAAGGAGGATGGTATGTAGTAATCAGCAGGTGGTTTCCTTGCCTGTTGTTTAATCTGAAGCCATAAGAGCTCATGGGTCCAGAGACAATGTTGAGGACTCCGAGGGCAACTCCCTCCCAACTGTATATCCCTGTGCTGCCATCTCTGCTGGGTCTGTCCTGCTGGTTGAGACATATCCAGGGATAGTGGGGGTGGCTGACAATCGGCAATGATTTCTTGGTGAGTAGTAGTTTCTTAATTCCAGACTTTTTAAAATTATTGAATTCAAATTCCACTATCTGCCATGGTGAGATTCGAGCCCGGGTCCCCAGAACATTAGCTTGGTTTCTGGATTAATAGTCTAGTGATAATACCATTAGGCCATCACCTACCGTACATTATATTTCTGATTATTGAATATCCTTCCAGCCTCGCACTTGCCTCCCTACAACTGCGGATCCCACCCCCATGTAGCAGTAGCAAATTGTTCTGCCAGGATATTGGACCCCGTCCAGTTCAGGTGCAACCCGCCCCTCTTGAACAGGTGCCCTCTGTCCCAGACAAAGGTCCCGATGATAGAACATGGAACATAGAACATTACATCACAGTACAGGCCCTTTGGCCTTCAATGTTGCGCCGACCTGTGAAACCAATCTGAAGCGCATCTAACCTGACTATTCCATTATCATCCATATGTTTATCCAGTGACCATTTAAATGCCCTTAAAGTTGGCAAGTCTACTACTGTTGCAGGCAGGGCATTCCACGCCCTTACTACTCTGAGTAAAAAACCTAACTCTGACTTCTGTCTTTCATCTATCACCCCTTGATTTAAAGCTATGTCCCCTTGTGCTAGCCATCTCCATCTGAGGAAAAAGGCTCTCACTGTCCACCCTATCTAATCCTCTGATCATCTTGTATGTCCCTATTAAGTCACCTCTATTCTCCCTCTCTCTAACGACAACAACCTCAAGTCCCTCTGCCTTTCCTCGTAAGACCTTCCCTCCATACCAGGCAACATCCTGGTAAATCTCCTCTGCACCTTTTCCAATGCTTCCACATCCTTCCTATAATGCGGCGACCAGAACTATATGCACTACTCCAAGTATGGCCGCACCAGAGTTTTGTAAAGCTGCGACAAGACCTCATGGCTCCGAAACTCAATCCCTCTACCGATAAAACCTAACACACTGTACACCTTCTCAACAGCCCTATCAACCTGGGTGGTGATTTTCAGTGATCTATGTACATGAACACTGAGATCTCTCTGCTCATTCACACTACCAAAAATCTTACCATTAGCCCAGTACTCTGTATTCCTGTTACTCCTTCCAAAGTGAATCACCTCACACTTTTCCGCATTAAACTTCATTTGCCACCTCTCAGCCCATCTCTGCAGCTTATCTATGCCCCTCTGTAACCTGCAGCATCCTTCCGCACTATCCACAACTCCACTGACTTTAGTGTCATGTGTAAATTTACTAACCCATCCTTCTACACCTCATCCAGGTCATTTATAAATATGACAAACAGTAGTGGCCCCAGAACAGATCCTTGCGGGACACCACTAGTAACTGAACTCCAGGATGAACGTTTCCCATCAACCACCACCCTCTGTCTTCTTACAGCTAGCCAATTTCTGATTCAAACCGCTAAATCACCCTCAATCTCATGCCTCTGTATTTTCTGCAGTAGCCTACCATGGGGAACCTTATAAAATGCTTTACTCAAATCCATATACACCACATCAACCGCTTTACCCTCATCCACCTGTTTGGTCACCTTCTCAAAGAACTCAATAAGGTTTGTGAGGCACGACCTGCCCTTCACAAAACTGTGTTGACAATCCCTAATCAAATTATTCCTTTCTAGATTATTATCAATCCTATCCCTTATAATCCTCTCCCCACAACTATACCCACAACCAAAGTAAGGCTCACTGGTCTGTAATTACCAGGATTGTCTCTCCTCCCCTTCTTGAACAAGGGGACAACATTTGCTATCCTTCAGTCTCTGGCACTATTCCTGAACATAATGACAACATAAAGATCAAAGCAAAAGGCTCTGCAATCTCCTCCTCCTTCACAGATGCTGCCAGACCTGCTGAGCTTTTCTAAAACCGTATACTTGTTTTTGAGGGGCATGACCACAAAAGATGCTTGCACTCTCCCTTTGCCTTTCCGGGTGGTCACCCAATTCTTCTCTGCTTGTGTAACTCGTACTGGTGGTGTGACCAGCTCCCTAAATGTGCCATCCACAACAATCTCAGCCTCATGGATGCTCTATAGTCAGTCTGTCCACTGTTCCAAGTGCTCCGTGTGGAAAATCAGGAGCTGCAGTTGAACACGCTTCCTGTATACGAACACGCTGGAAGTGTCCCTGATTTCCCACATCACGGGAGGAGCCTTCCACAGAGTCAAATTCTCCTTCCATTTCAAACCTTATCAACTAAATCAATCATATCAACTACAGACAATAATCCAGGAACTGATTACACAACCGTACCCACTCATCTCCAAACTCAAGTCTCTCACTCTCTCATTCTGTACAACTGCAGTTGCAAAAGTTAAGTACATGATATCTCCAGATACTAATCACTCAGTCTGCAAACCTGGTTCCTGAGCAGTGAAACCAATGTGACATTTTGACTCATGATATCACCTCTGGAGCTCTGTCCCTAGATTGAGCTCCACTGTGCTTCCCCAGGTTCGCTCTCCTTCTCCCTGTTGCTGCTGCTCTCACTGATTGGCCTGATCTAGGTCCAGGCCCAACTCTTCAGGTATTTATCCTACTGTTGCTGTTGTTCATCCCCGAACGCTTCTCTTTGTTACTCATACCACGAGCTGTTCAGTTACCTTGGAACCAGTCAGAGTTGTCAGCAAGCTAATGCCCTTTGGCATTGATAACTGATTCGTGCAACTGTAACCAATCAGCTGCTTGTTGCCAGCCAAATGTCTTTGCATACACCAACTGGCGCCATGCCATCTTCAAGCACCTCCCCCAAAACTGGTTGAACAAAGCAGAAACAATGAGTTTCAGTAACTTGAATGCAACAATTCCTTCCCCTATCGTTTTTAAAATTGTGTGTTTTCCATTTGGTCTACAAATCAAAAGTAAATAAAATGATATGTTCTTTACACATTGCTGATATGCGTGTTGTAGATGGTGGGCAAGTAGTAGAGAGACAGAAGATGAGTAATCCTAAATTCTGACCTCTTGCTCGTCCAGTTCAATTTTTGATCAATGATAACCCCTCCCGAATTACTGATAATGAGGGAATCAGCATTGTAATGCCATTAAATGTAAAAGGGCAATCATTAGATTTTCTTTCGTTGGAGATGACTACTGCCTGGTGCGAATGTTACTCACCGTTGACAGTCCAAGCCTTGATGTTGTCCAGCTCCCTTGGACTGCTTCAGTGCCTGAGGAGATGCACACAACAAATGATGTTAAACATTGTGTGGTTGTTAATGAATATTTCCAATTCTGATCTTATGATGGAGGGAATGTCATTGAGAAAGCAAATGAAGATGATCAGGCCAGAGACAATACATTGAGGAACTTTGAAGAGATGTGCTGGACAAAGTTGGCTGACCTCCAACAACCACAATCGAGGAAAGTCATTGATGAGGCATGGAAGATCATTGGGCCCAGGCACTACCTGGAAAATGCCTGCACTGATGTCCTGGGGCTGAGATAATTGACAGCTAATAATTACAACCATCTTCCTTTCTGGTGGGAATGATTCCCTGTTTCCTCCTTGTGTCCATTGACACCAGCTTTGCTTGGTCTCCTTGATGCCTTGATTCTGTTGCTGCTGCCTTGATGCCAAGGACCACAAATCTCTCTGCCCTGTTCAGTTCAGCTCTTCTGGGATTTTCATTGAGCCAGGACTGTAATGAGATGAGGAGTGCAGTTGCCTGGCAAAACCACAACTGCATGCCATTGAGCAGGGTAGCTGGAGGCGTCAGCTAGCTCAGTTGACTGGGCTGCAAGTTTAACATGGCAAACTCAGCAGGTATGAATCCATGAAAGACTGTCCCATCACTTAAGGCATGGTGACGCTCAGGTTAAATTACCACCGTTGCCACCGTAGAGAGCAGGCCTATGGCCCGGTAAGACTATGGCAACTTTCTCTTTGCAAATGTTACTTGATGGCACTGTTGCTAACACCCTATATAAGTTTACTGATTATTGAGATTAGATTGACAGACGTAACTGGGTGGTTTGAATTTGTCTAGCTTTTCATAGACAGGACATACTTGGGCAATTTGCTGGACTTTTGTGTAGATTGTAGTACTATAGCTGTTATGTCTCTAGAATTCTGTTTCTGCACCTCTTCCCCTCTCCTACTGATTGTACATATTCTCTTCTTTTAAGATACTTCTTAAACCTTAAAATAAAAACAAAAAATGTGAGTAATGACAAAAACAAAGCAAGGTTGTGACTTTATCAGATTTTTATAAGCTTTTTCTTTAAAACCTATCTTTCCGATTGAGCTTTTGGTTATCTGTCCTAATTTCTCTCTGTGCATCTTGACAAATTTTATTTAATCCTCATGCTGTAGCAAGTTGGGACAAGGTATCAGGGAGCCTGGTTCCACTCCTCCTGCATCGCTGTTGCTTTGCTGTTCATTCCTTCGTTGTATCAGTCTGTGATCATTGGGATTAAAGTGCTTTTTCACTTAGTTTGTATTAAGAAGTATTCTGTACATGTTTTGCCA
This sequence comes from Stegostoma tigrinum, assembly GCF_030684315.1. Lineage (NCBI taxonomy): Eukaryota > Metazoa > Chordata > Chondrichthyes > Orectolobiformes > Stegostomatidae > Stegostoma > Stegostoma tigrinum. The sequence goes on along the minus strand of NC_081358.1, from coordinate 126,734,379 downwards.
ATTTGTCGTAAATGTATGTGAAGTCCTCTTTATTACAATACACATGCTGTGTTTCCAATGCCTCTGAATGAGATAATTGTTGGCTCAAGCCCCAATTTGAGTGCACAATCCAAGCTGGCACTGATATAAAGCACTAAAGGAGGGCTTTAATGTGGAGATATGAGATGCTTAATTAAAGGCATAATTGATTCAGTGGCACTATTTGAAAGAAGAGCAGGGGAATTCTTCCATTTTCTTGGCCATTACTCATTCATTTACTCACACTGGTTAAAGAATGCTAGAATAAATTATCTGGTCATACTTCATTGACTGACAATTTTGTCTAAATTACAGCCGTCTTTTGAATGACTTGTGCAACAGAGTTTTTGCCTGCTCTCAGGTGATTGTGAAAGATTCCCTGCACCTATTATAAGGAAGAGCAGGAGAATTCTCTTGCCCATATGCAACATGTATCTGTCAGCCAGAAGCTAAAAACCTTGTTGAATAGGAGGTTGTGAGGTGGTAGTTAGCTGCCAATGTATCTTACATGGTAAGAAAATAGGAACAGCAGTGTGCACCTTTGGTGTGGAAATTCACCACATCTGTTTACACAGCAACTTCCAAACCCACGACCGCTTCCATCAAGAAGGACAAGAGTAGCAGATCCATGGGAACACCACCCCCTGCAGGTTCTCCAAGCCACTCTCCCTCTGATTTTGAAATATACTGTCACTCCTTCAATATCACCAGTCAAAATTCTGAAATTCTCTCCCTAACCACATTGTGGGTCTACCTATAGCACACAGACTGCAGCGGTTCGAGGAGACAACTTGCCGCCACTTTCTCAAGGGCCACCAGGGATGGGTGATAAATACTGGTCTAGCTGGTGACAGTTGCATTCCTTATAAAAGCAAAATTCAAGCTGTAAAACCAACACACTCACTCAATACGATCGTGGCTGTTCTGTTAGCTCAACTGCAACTTCCAGCGCTATCTCCGTATCTATGACTGCCCTTGGTATCCAAAAATCTAATGCAACACAAACTTTTAACAGTGCTTTATTAACTCTAAATTGGTTAATGGACCTTTCTGGTCACAGGGTGCAATGCGACTGGAGCGTTCTTCCGACCGCTTTCAATTTGACAAGTGAATTTGTCGTAGTTTGAATTGCAAGAAGTTCTTTTAGAAGTATGGAAAATAGCAGGAGTGATCCATTCATCCCTCTGAGTTTGCTCCACCATCCAATATGATCATGGCTGATTGGCCAACTCTGTACTCTCTTCCTGCTTTCTCCCCTTACCTTTTGATACACTTAGCTCAAGAATTAAAACTAACATCTACTTGAAAACATTCAACGTTTATGGCTTCAACCACTTTCTGTAACAGAGAATTCGACAGACTTATCATTCTTTGCGTGAAGAAAAATATCCAATATCCTTAGATTATAACTCCTGGTTCTGGATTTCCCCCAGTCACTGGGAGCACTGTTCCTGCTTTTACCTTGTCTAGGGTATTTTAGTGAGTCAGCTTTGACATTAATGCAACAGGCAGCAATAATGAAGTCAGAGTCATTTGTATTGTTCAAGATTATTTGCATATTTTGTTCCACATTGAGAACAAAGGATCATTTTTATACATACATTTCCAGTCTGGATTATAAAGCGCTTTACTCGAATTTTGCCCCATTTTATTGCCAACGAAGGTTTTTTTCTACGTTATATATTGCATTTCAAGTGTTTTGCTGCAATACTATATCTTCTATTCTGACGGTATATTTACACTTCAACTGTGGTTATCACAAACGTCTGCTTTGTTAAAACAGAAAGTGGATAGGTGGTGTTCAAGTGCACCTTCAATGTATACAGTTGAGCACATACTCATAGCTGGCACAATATCCAGGCTTGGGTCGACAAACGGCAAGTAACATTTGCATGACACAAATGCCAGCTACTAAGCACCTCCAACAAGTGGCAATCTAATCACTGCTCCTTGACATTTGATGGTGTTACCATGACTGAATCGCCCACAATCAACACGCTCGGGGTTGCCATTGATCGGAAACTCAATTTGTCGCACATAAACATAGATGCTACAAAAGCAGTTGGTGAGTAACTCACTTCTAATTTCCCAAAGCCTGTCTACTGTCTACAAGACACAAGGCAGGTGTATGATTGAATACTGCCCACTTCCTTAGATGGGTGCAGCTCAAGAAGTTTGACAGTGGCCAGGACAAAGCAGGCCACTTGTTTGGCAGCACATCTACCCCCTCCTCAACCGCCAATGCTTAGTAGTAGTAGTGGTAGTATGTACTATTTCGAAGATCCACTGCAGAAATTCACTCAGGCTCCATAAGACAGCACCTTCCAAACCCATGACCACTTCCATTTATAAGAACAACGGTCACAGTTACATGGGAACACCACACTTGCAAGTTCCCCTCTAAGCTACTCATTGTCCTGAGTGTTGCTGGGTCAAAATTCTGGCATTCCCTCCCTGAGGACATTATGGGTCAACCTGCAGCATATGGGCTACCGCGGTTCAAGATGGGCAATAAAAGCTGGCCAGCCAGCAATGTCCACATCCCATGTGTGAATTTTAAAAAAAGTTTGCATTTTTGTTCAACATTGATGTGGTGCAGCACTCTTGGTGATGCTGTTTTTTTGGGAAAAGATATTAAGTAAAGTCCTCATCTAAGATCCCATGACACCATTTTGCACAGTAGTGTGCAGGAGAGATTCACCAGGATGTTGACTGTAATGAAAACCTTAGTTTTTGTGGAGAGACTGGATAGGCTGAGTTTCTTTTTCTTAAGAGCAGCGGAGGCTGAGTGGGAAGCTGATTGAGATATACAAAATTATGAGGCATAGACAGGGTAGATTGTGAGAATCTCTTCTCCATGGCAGACAAGTCTAACACCGGAGGGTATAAGTTTGAGTTGAGGGGCAAGTGATTTAGGGGGATTTGAGAAGAATTTTTTTCACGTAACGGGTGGTAGAAACATGAAACATGTTGCCTGAAAGGTGGTGTTGGAAAGTGTTCTCGCAACACTTAAGAAACATTTGAATCAGTACTTAAAATACCAGGTCATAGTAGTCTATGGATGAAGTGTAGGTAAATGAGATTAATGTAGTTTGGTGTTTGTTAGTCAGCATAGACGTGGTGAGCCGAAGACTCTTTAAGAATGCAGCAATTCTCTTTGGTTTCATAGCGGCTAATTTTGGATAAATGTCAGGTTATCCAATTTGGTAGCAAAAAGAGGAAGACAGATTATTATCTAAATGGTAATCTAAAGTAAAGAACTGCAGATGCTGGAAATCTAAAACAAAAATAGAAATTGCTGGAGAACTCAGCGTGTCTGTGGATAGAAGGAAGATGGGTTACAGGATTCAGAATATTAACTCTGTTTCTCTTTCAACAGATGCTACCAGACCTGTTGAGTTTCTCCAACAGTGTCTGATTTTTTCAATCTGCATGATGGTAGATTGGGAAAGGTGCAATGGGACTTTGGTGTCTTTGTGCACTAATTGCTGATAATAAGCATGCAAGATAAGCAGATAATGAAGAACGGAGTTGGTATGTTGGCCTATGTAGCAAGAGAATTCAAGTACAGAAGCAGGAATGTCTTGCTGCAATTGTGCAGGGCCTTTGCTGAGACCACAACTGGAATTCTCACTATGAAAGAAGTACAACAAAGACTTAGCAGACTGATTCCATGAGATGAAGAGAAATATCTTCACCTGAGCATGCGCACAGCCACTCTAAGGTTCTACGTGTGGTTAGCACTGCAGCCTCATAGCACCAGGGACCCGGGCTCAATTCCACCCTTGGACGACTGTCTGTGTGAAGTTTGCACATTCATTCCGTGTCTGCATGGGTTTCCCCTGGTGCTTGGGTTTCCTCCCACAGTCCAAAGATGTGCAGGCTAGGTAGATTAGCCATGCTAAATTGCCCCTAGTGTTCAGGGATGTGTAGACTAGGGGGATGGGTTGGGATGGGTCTGGCTGGGATGCTTCGTGGGCCAGTGTGGACTTGTTGGCCTGAAGGACCTGTTTCCACACTGTAGGCATTCGATGAACTTCGATGAGCATATGGTGGTCGATGTTGACGTTCTAGTTGTGGCATTGACTTCTGGTGCCTGAAGCTATTTCACACACACAACTCTGAGGCCCGCACAGCCATAAGGAAAATTGGAGGGAATGCTGCTGGTGAGCCTGTGGAATTCTATGCTACAGAAAATGGTTGAGTCCAAAACATTGAATGTTTTCAAGGAGTTAGATGCAGTATATTTCCTAGCTCTTAAGGCATCAAAGGGTCTGGGGAGAGTGTGGGAACAGGGTACTGAGTTCTATGATCATAGAAACATAGAAGATAGGAGCAGGAGGAGTGAGCCTGTTCCACCAATCATCGCAATCAACTGAATAGCCTAATCCTGCTTTCTCCCCATAACCTTTGATTCCATTCGCCCCAAGAGCTATATGTAGCAGCCTCTTGAATACATTCAATGTTTTGGAATCAACTACTTCCTGTGGTAATGAATTCCGCTGGCTCACCACTCTTTGGGTGAAGAAATGTCTCCTTATCTCCATCCTAAATGGTCTACCCCGAATCCTCAGACTGTGACCACTGGTTCTGGACACACCCACTGGATTCAGAATTGGCTGACCCTTAGAAGACGAAGGGTAGTAATGGACAGAAAATATTCAACATGGTGCTCAGTTACAACTGGTGTACCACAAGGATCTCTTCTGGGTCCTCTATTTGTGACTTTTGTAAATGATTTGGATGTAGGAGTGGAAGGATGGATTAGTAAATTTGCGGACGATACGAAGGTGGGGCGCATCGTGGACAGTGTGGAGGTTTGTTCTGGGTTACAAAGGGATATTGATAGGATGCAGAGCTGAGCTGAGAAGTGGCAGACGGAGTTTAACCCTGAAAAGTGAGGTGATTCATTTTAGAAGGACAAATTTGAAAGCAGAATACAGGGCTAATGGAAAGATTCTTGGCAGTGCTGCACCTGCATGCTTACCTTTAGCAACTGGTGCACAAGGACTCCCAAGTTCTATTGCACACTCCCCTCTCCCAATTTACAGCTGTCCAATTCGTAATCTGCCTTTCTTGCTTTTGCTTCCAAAGTGAATAACCTCACATTTATCCAAATTGTGCTGCATCTGCCATTGATTTGCCCACTCATCCAGCCTGTCCAGATCATGCTGAAGAATCTTTGCATCCTCGTTCACCCTCCCACCCAATTTGGTATCATCTCTAAACTTGGAGATGATACATTTTGTTACCTCATCCAAATCATTAATATTTTATTGTGAATAGCTGGGGTCCCAGCACCGATCCCAGTGGCACCCCACTAGTTACTGTCTGCCAATTTGAAAAGGACCCATTAATTCCTCTGCCAACCAGTTTTCTATCTATCTCAGTATGCTTCCCCCAGTCTGATGGGCTTTAATCTTGTATGGTAACCTCTTATGTGGGACTTAGTCAAATGCTTTCTGAAAGCCCAAATATACTGCATCAACTGGATCCCCTTTGTCAACTCTACTAGTTCCATCTTTATAGAATTCCAACAGATTTGTGAAGCATGATTTCCCCTTCATTAATCCTGCCACTGCTTTCTAAATGTTCAGCCACGATCATATTAAATAGCGGAAGAGGCTTGAAGGCCTAATCCTGCTATGTTCCTAGCTTTCAATGTTTCTACCACTCTACCAATGTTGCTTTATATAAAATGCTAAAGTGGAAGGATAAGTTGGATGTTGATTATCCCATCAAGGGGGGAACATCTCAACAAGAGGGCAGAGATATAAAATGAGAGACGGTTCAAAACTGAGGTGACGAGAAATGACTTCTTTCAGAGGGTTGAGAATCTGTGGAACTCTCTGCCACAGAGTGCAGTGAAGGCAGAATCAGTCAGCAGATTCAAGCAAGAAATAGACACGTTTCTAATGAAAGGCGGGATAAAGTGCTGTACAGAGCCAGCTGGAAAGTGGAGTTGAGATCAGGATAAGATCAGCCATGGTCATATTAAACGGCAGAGTGGGTCGAAGGGCTGAATTGTCTACTCCTTCTCCTAACTTCTATGTTGCTTTGTTATATGAAAGATGTATGATCTGCTTGATTTCATATACATCTGTGGGAAGCATAGAGGACAAAAAAAAAGCAGCACCAGCGGACTGTTTGACTTATCAAACCAGGTCGATCAGTCAATATCATACTGATTTTTTTTTTCTTCAAGTTATTCACTAACTTGGCCTCAACAATCTTATATGGATAGAGACTTCCAGTTGTTTTCCACCTCTGAATGAAGAATTTGTTTCTCATCATGGTACTAAAAGGCCTATTTTAACATTCTGAGACCATGACTTCCTGATGTAGACCCCACCACCATCTGCAAAGAAACATAATCCTAGCATACCTTCTGTCCAAACCTATTAAAATGTTGTGTTTCCATGAGAACCCCTCTCACTTTTCTAACCTCCAATGAATTCAGGCAGACTTGACCCAAGCTGACCTCGTACAGCAATCCAGTCATCCCAGGCTTCAATCAGGTTAACCATTGCTAAAGTTCTGTGGCAAGTATGTCCCTTCTTAGGAAATGAAGCTAAAACTTCTCACAATAATGGTCTCACCAAGATCCTATAAAGCTGTGGGTGTGGTCAGGCATCCTTGTTTTTGTATTCTAATCCCCTTGCAATGAAAATTGACATACTATTTTCCTTCCTAACTGTTTTCAGCATTTGCATGCTTGCTTTCAGTGACTTGTGCACAAGAGCACCTAGGTTGTTCTTGCACATTGATGTTTCTCAATCTATCATCTTTTAAATTACAATCTACCACTCTGTTTTTCCCACCAAAGTAGGTAACTTCAAACTTATCCATGTTACACTGTTCTTGATTTGATTTATTGTTGTCATATATACCTAAGTACAGTGAAAAGTTTTGTTTTGTGTGCAGTACAGGCAGATCATAACAGACAAGGATATATAAAGGGTGTTAGACAAGGTATACAAAGTTACGGCTACGCAGGAGGTGCACAAAAGCAAGATCAACCTTGGATTTAAAATTAGAGAGGTCCTAGCGAGTTTTGAGAAGATTTGTAGCTCAGGTTGAGGTTCTGGATGTGAGTTTGCTCGCTGAGCTGGAAGGTTAGTTTTCAGACGTTTCGTCACCATTCTAGGTAACATCATCAGTGAGCCTCCGAAGCGCTGGTGTTATGTCCCGCTGTCTATTTATCTGTTTAGGTTTCCTTGTGTTGGTGATGTCATTTCCTGCATTGGTGGAAATGACACCACCAACCCAAGGAAACCTAAACCGATAAATAGAAAGCGGGACATAACACCAGCGCTTCACCGGAGGCTCATTGATGATGTTACCTAGAATGGTGACGAAACGTCTGAAAACTAACCTTCCAGCTCAGCGAGCAAACTCACATCCATTAGAGAGGTCCATTCACCAGTGTGATAACAGCAGGGAAGGAGCTGTTCTTGAACCGTCAGTATGTATGTTTAAACTTTCGTATCCTTTCTCTATTGGAAGAGGTTGGAAGAATGTATAACTGGGGTGAGAAATGTCTTTGATGATGGCTGCTATTTTGCAGCAACAAGAAATGTAAATGGAGTCCGTGGATGCGAGGTTGGTTTGTGTGATGGTCTGGACTACATTCACAACTTTCTTTAGTTCCTTATGGTCCTGGGCAGAGTAGTTGCTGTACTAAACCATTAAGATAGAATGCTTTCTGTTGTGCATCTGTAAAAGTTTGTGAGGATCCTTATGGACATGCTGAATTTCCTAAGCCACCTGAGGAAGAAGAGATACTGTTGTGCTTTCTTGACTGTTGCGTTTATTTGGGAGGTCCAGGACAAATTGTTGGTTATCGTCACTCCTAGGAACTTGACGCTTTCGACCCTGTCCTCCACAGCTCAGTTGATGTAGATAGGGGTGTGTCCTCCTGTTTTCTTCCTGAAGTCAATAATCATTTTGTTAGCTTTGCTAACAGTGAGGGAGAGATTGTTATCTTTGCACCATGACACCAAGCATTTTGTCTCCTTCCTGTATTCTGACTCATTGTTAACATCTGACCTACAACAATGGTATTGTGAACGAACTGGTAAATGGTGTTCGGATGAAATTTGGCCACACAGTTGTGAGTGTATAGGGAGTACATTAGGGGGCTGAGTACACATCCTTATGGGGTGCCAGTGCTGAGGATTATCATGGAGGAAATGTTATCGTTTATCCTCACTGTGTCTGTCACATATTTGACAATTCATTTACTTGACTTAAGCACCTTGAAGCCAGTTTACACCAATCCCGTGTAATTTTGTTTCATCTGCAAACATAGAAATTCCTTCATCCACATTATTGATATTTATTTTGAATAGCTGAGGCCCAACCACTGGACCCAGGTAATATTTTGGGGTCCTGGGTTCAAATCTGCTTCGGAATGTGAAATTTGAATTCAGTGAGAATCTGGAATTAAGTGCCTAGTGATGTCCATGAAACCATTGCCGATTGTTGGGGGGAGAAAACCCCATCAGGTTTTCTAACTTCCTGTAGGAAATCTAACAGCTGTCCTTAGCTGGTCTATATGTGATCCCAACAATGTGGTTGACTCTTAACTGCACAGAGTTGAAGGACGAGCCAAGGAAATAGATGTTGAGGCCCAGTGTAGATTGTCCTCCACCCAAATTAACAAACAAATAGAGATACAAAATATAAAACAAAGTTGGTGGGAGAGATTGGATGACAAAATAGATAATGGTGTAAGTTAAAAGGAGATGATAATAGTACAAGAGTCACAAGATATGTCTAGCAGAGGTGTCACAAAATGACAATAATCACATCTATCCAAAAACCTGGGTGCAGTGGTTGCGATTTGAAAGTCTTGAGCTTGTTAAGTGCAGAAGTCTGTAAACTGCCATTTTAAAACGCTAAGTTCTCTTGAACTTAGAACAGTCTGGAAGGTTTGATCCCATTTGCTGACTGAGAGGTTTATTATACCAATCACCCAATCTACATTAGGATTGCTCAGTGGAAAAGGAGACAATATTGAGGGAAGCAAGCATAATATTGTTACGGAGATCTGTTACCTAAAATAGTAATTTATGCTGTCATAGGCTGGATATAGTGATTTATTAAATTACAATATTGTTTGGATATGTGACTCTTGAGCTGTTTGAAGACAACACTTTAAAAAGCAGAGGACATTGGCTACATCAGCAAAAGCATTGCATTTGTAATGACCAGAAGTTGCCGTGGTGACACTTGAATCTCCTGCCTTCTGTGGAAAGTGACTTCAGTTACAGATAGCATTTGGACAATCTGTGAGCAATTCTTTTTTTTCTGACTGTAACTGTTGCTTGGTCAAAGTTATTTTGAGATAACACTCTGTGCAGAATTTGCTTTTGTGAGATTTTTTTCAATCAAACAAATTATTCATTCGTTAACTTCTTGTTGGCAAGGCGATGGCCTAGTGGTATTATCACCGAACTGCAAATCCAGAGATTCAGGTTATGTTATGGGGATTTGGGTTTGGATCTTGTCGTGGCAGATAGTGGAATTTGAATGCAATTTTTTAAAAAAAAATCTGGAATTAGACTCTAACGAACATGATTCCGTTGTTGATTAATGGAAAAACCCATCTGGTTTACTCAGGACTTATAGGGCCTTCCATACCTGGTCTTGTCGACACCTGATTCCAGACCCACCGCACTGCGGTTGACTCTTGAATACAAGATGGCAGTGGAATAACAGGGCTCTGTGTTGGCTCCCGAGCGAGCCCAGTGCCCTCCTTGCATGCTTTCCTCTTTTTTTTTTCTCTTTTTACTTTTGCTCTTTGCTTTTTTATTGTTTTCTCTTCGTTCTTCTCTTTTAAAGCCTTTTGCGGAGGGTTAAATTGGCAGCATTGGCATGGCGGTAGCCTCCAGGCAGTCTGAGGTGGTGTCAGAAGTGGATGTGGTTCCTCCTGACGATTTGGATCGGCAGCGAGAGCGACTCATGCGCGGAATGGCGGCAGCCTCCCAGTGGTCAGAGGCAGCGGCGGCGGATGTGGCTCTGCCCAGGCGGACCAAGACTCCAGGCCATTGCTAGGCCCGGGTGCCTGCATTTGTGGTTCCAAACGCCTTTTATGGAGATAAGACTTAGACTTTAAGCTCTGGATGTTTTTCTCACCTTTTTTGACTTTCTTTTATTTCTGTTGTTTTGTTTTAAAGTTCTGCTTTTGAACCAAGACGGCAACTTTGTACACTTTTCACTGTACCCATTAGTTTCTATACTTGAGTACACATAACAATAGAATTCTAATTCTTACCTGCCTTCTGCGTGATCAGGGATGGGCTATAAATTTAGGCTTAGCCAGTTAGTTACTCATCCCGTGAATATTTAAAAAAAACACTTGAGGAATCTGTTTGACTTGTTTCTCTTGGAGCTATTTTGTCTATTTTTTAATTGGCAGTATAACTTTTCATAATTCATGTTCTATCATGACTAGTGGAGGAATAGGCGAAGGAGTAGAATCTGTCCGTCCTTCTAAATTGAAATAGTATACCAATTTGAAAGAAATACAAGTTACTAACAGTTAAATTTGGGAGCACTGTTTTGTGCCTTGGACTGTGTGATGGAAGAACCAGTGTTGCATTTCTGATACATGGGATGGTTCTGTATGATGGGATGATTTCCAGGATGGACAAGGGCTTATTCCTGATGGGAATAATCCACTTGGAGTACTGAGAAGGGACAGGAAGAATTTTGGTGGTTAGAGCTTGTTGAAAGTGCTGAAATGGCAGGGTTAAGTTGTTGAGCGCGCAGGCTAAACTAGAGATTTACAACACACAGAAGATATTTTGCTCATCAGACCTTTCATGAGCTCAAAAAGAGCTAACTGGCTTCATTGATAACAAAGTGTGGAGCTGGATGAACACAGTAGGCCAAGCAGCATCTTAGGAGCACAAAAGCTGACGTTTCGGGCCTAGACCCTTCATCAGAAAAGCCTTTTCTGATGAAGGGTCTAGGCCTGAAACGTCAGCTTTTGTGCTCCGAAGATGCTGCTTGGCCTGCTGTGTTCATCCAGCTCCACACTTTGTTATCTTGGATTCTCCAGCATCTGCAGTTCCCATTATCTCTAACTGGCTTCGTTGGTTACCACAGTTCAACTGTCTCTCCATGTTAAAATACAAGTCACAAGGTATCATTCAAGGGTAGTAAGAACTGCTGATGCTGGAGTCAGAGATAAAACAGTACGGAGCTGGAGGAACACAGCAGGCCAGGCAGCATCAGAGGAGCAACACAGTTAATGTTTCGGATGACTTCCTGAAGAAGGGTCCCGACCTAAAACGTCAACTTTCATGCTCCTCTGATGCTGCCTGGCCTGCTGTGATACTCCAGCTCCACACACTGTCATTCAAGGGTCTTCAGGATAGAGTCCTTCGTCCAGCCGTTTTCAGCTGCTTCATCAATGACTTTCCCTCAACCTTAAGGTTCCGAGTTGGGGATGTGCAAACACTTGTGAACAGTTCTAATCTAAACCTCTTTGCTAATGAAGAAATCCGTGCCGACTCAGGCTTGGGCTGATAAGTGGCAAGTAATATTTGTGCTACATGTACTAGGAAATGACCATCTCCAATAAGAGACAATCCAGCCATCATTCGTTAGCATTCAGTGGCATTACCATCTCTGAACTCCCTCACAATCAACAATAGTATTACCATTAACCAAAGCTAAGTGCAGATGAATACTCAATGCTGCTCTTACCTACCTTCTACCCTCTCCCATAATTGTCATTGAGAAGCTTATTTATTCTATTTATATGTTAATAACCTGAGTGTTAGTTGATGCTATTAGCAGTTTAGTATCCAGGTCAGAGTTGCTGATTATCTTCATCGTCTCTGTTTGCAGAAAGAATATAAACCAATAAAGCAAATGTTCCACAAGCATCCATGTTTAATATGTATGGGCCACAAAAAAGTTAAACTCATCCAGAAATACTGAACAAGGCGAGCAATGATTGCACATTTGTTTAAAGAGCATGCTGAGACCACTGAACATACCTTGTTTTGTTCATACTGCCTATCTCAGTATGCCTGATATTGGATTGGATATCATTGTTCTAGCTTTATTAAAATTGATTTGGAATTGGACAGAGTAGCAAGCTAGTTAAAATTACTAAAATGAATAAAATCTAAATGTACAAAAGAAATCCGTCTATTGCATCTTTGCCCAATATAGCTATGAGAGCGACATGCTGAACCACAGAATCACTGTGTCAACCAATTCAATTCATTTAAGATTCTGAATGATGGGGAAGGTGTAACTCTACTTTGATCAGATATGGATATCCCACTGGATGGTGACACAATGTCCAAAGAGCTGAGTACTTGGTGCTGAGGATATGTAGATTCTTTAGCTGGAAATGCTGCCACTAAGCCTAGGAGCACTACACAGTAATAAGGGTATAAAATTTCATTATCTGCAGTATCAGACATTCTTAAATAGAGAATTTTTATATTGTCTGTCATGGTTGTGAACTTTTAATTTGTTTGTTCTTTTGAAAACCTATGAATTTCATTTTGCGGTCGGACATTCTCTGTTCTTCTAGCATTATTCTTCATTTAATATACAAAATTAGTCTTTATTTATGCCTTCAGTGTCTTGCTGCTGACCTAGAAGTGATAAAAATAGTTACTCCCAGTTACTTATCAAAGCTTAATCTTAACCTTCAGTGCCCTAGTGAAAAGAGCTCATCTCCTCAAGTGTATCCTAAACCTCTAATGACTAAATGTAACTAACTCCTCTTATCTTTGGAATTATTTCCATTAAATTTCTTCACCCATGGTATCGATGCTGCATCCTTCTTAAAGAAGCGCAACTACAACTAAACAAATTATTTATACTGTGATTCAAAATTGGTTTCCTGTTTAAAAAATGAATGATCTGATGTTTTGAATTAAGCAATGCAAATTAAGTAGGAATTTAGTGAGTCTAAATTTATGTATTATAGATACAACTTTAGAACTCAAGACAGTGTACATGAAAAATACTTTTCTCCTTTTACTGTTTGTAAAACCAAAGATCTGATTTGATTTCTTGATTATGTAAACTCATCCCTGTCTTTGCCTCAAATCCTTCGCTGACAACCTCTGCTGTTTGACTTGCATTGAGTGCCTTTCTGCCAGACCTCCCAACTAGCACTTTAAATAGGATTGAGCTTATCCAAACATCTGCTGCACTTATTTTAACTTGTACCAAGTCCATTTCATCCAACATCCCAGTGCTTGCCAATTTAGTACATTAGGAGTACATTACAGGAGTGCAGTATTTTACATAATTTGAATAAAGGTCCTAGTCAATACTTTTAAACCCAGAATAGTGCTATGACTGCAAATCCACCATGGTTAATTACAGGAAGAGGTCATTACTAAAATTGAATGAGCAAGCTGAGCTGTTTCATTGCATTATTTCTACTGTTTTCTGAACATTTTACCCAAACTACTAATTTTTTGTACTGAAGTCCTATATGAAAACTAGTTGTGGTACAATAGATGTTTCCATCTGAATTCTGCACCAGTAAGTAAAATTAATTTTGGTACTTCTGCTTGTTAGGGACAAGATTTTATTGAAAAAATTAGTCCATCAGTAGTTGCAAACACAAAATAATTTCATAACAGAAGAACTAATGTCATAGGCTTTGTAGATTCTCGAGCTTTATTGGAGGCAAAGCTTGATAGACTCATCAGTCTTTATGTATTTCATTCCACAGATCTCAGTTGTGTATCTCTGATAACAAAGTTGTCTGACCATTGGAGAAGACCAAAGCTGACCATAATTGGGCTCTTTACACTTGTTACTCCATGTTAAATTTGTTCTTTTCCTTCTATTTAACAGATTGATATGCAGAGGCCCAGTGCATTGGACGTTGATAGACTCCAAAGGCAAATCATCATTGCAGATTGTCAGGTCTATCTTGCTGTACTTTCCTTTGTAAAACAGGAGCTCTCTGGTACGTTGTCATTTCAGGTTGAGATTATTATTTCAATGTTCCTGTGTTGAAAGTGTAATGCAAGGTATATGATTTATTTATTTCTGATATCATTTACTTTTGTATTTGGAGCTTGAGTTAGTGGCATGTGGGTTTTTTGGTATACATCTATGGAGAAGGTTAACTCCTAAGGTTTTCTGAAGTTGTGGTTTGTTTAAGAAAAACAGTATGAGAAAGGATGTTCTTGGAAGTTAATAAGAATTTGTTATATTGAGAGAGTTTTATGAAGAACAAAGTAAACATGGCAGTTTATTAAGCTTAGGAAGGATCTGGAATTTTTTTATTTTTGGCTTGGGGAAACCTCCATAGCTTGGTTCTCCATAACCTATGGTTTCCATTCAGTTTGCAGAAGTCTGGTTGAAGATAGAAAAGAAAAGTAAAGAACTGCAGATGCTAGAAATTAGAAACAAAAATAACAATTGCAGGAAAAAATCAGATTTGGCAGCTTCTGTGAAGAGAATGCAGAGTCAAATGTTTCAAGTCCATTGACCTTTCTTCAGAAACCAAAAGAACTGCAGATACTGTAAATCAGGAACAATAACAAAGTTGTTGGAAAAGCTCAGCAGGTCTGACAGCATCTGTGAAAGAGAAAACAGAGTTAACATTTAGGGTCCAGTGACCCTTCCTCTAGTTCTGAGGAAGGGTCACCGGACCCAAAATGTTAACTCTGTTTTCTCCTTCACAGATGCTGCCAGATCTGCTGAGCGTTTCCAGTAACTGTAGTTGTCCCTTTTCTTCAGAACGGTTTTGTATCTGTTTTTGTTTGTGGTTCAAGTTGGATGTGTAAAACAGCTTCTCCTGAAGAAGGTGGTATGGTAGCTCAGTGGTTAACATTGGTGCCTCACAGTTCCAGGGACTCCGGTTTGATTCTACCCTCAGGCGACTGTCCGTGTGGAGTTCGCATATTCTCTCTGTGTCTGCATGGATTTCCTCCAGGTGCTCCAGTTTCCCCTCACGGTCCAAAAATATGCAGATTAGGTAGACTGACCATGGCAAATTGTCCATAGTGTCCAGGAATGTGAAAGTTAGGTCAATTAGCCATGGAAAATGGGGATGGGGTAGGGAGGTGGGTCAGTATAGACTCGATGGGCTGACTGGCCTGCTTCCACACTGTAGGAATTCAGTGACTCTGTGAAGTGAGAATATTTGGGAAATATGTTGCCTAATTGTAAGAAATTTAGTTTGAAGGTTCCAGACCAAAATTATTTGGTTAAAATCCTGAAGGGATTATTTGAAGCTGAGAATGTCTAAGATCAGTTGAATTAAAGTTCAAAAATGAGGCTCTCTGATTCTTGAGACTGAGAATTGGAACAACAATTGAGTTGAGCCCTTTGATGTGATAAGAAGGGAATTCTCAGGTGTGAGTACTGTAAAAGAGTGCATTTGGGATTGATGGGATTGTACTTTACTGTGTTTTGAAATCTTGAAATTTAATTTATATGAAAACAGTTTGGCTTATTCTATTTTAATGTTATTTCTTTCACACAAGAAACTTTATTCCATTGTTAAAACCAAATCTACAGCATTATAGAGATAGTCGGAACTGCAGATGCTGGAGAATCTGAGATAAGGTGTAGAAGAAGGGTCTAGGCCCGAAAAAGCAGCCTTCCTGCTGCTCTGATGCTGCTTGGCCTGCTGTGCTCATCTAGCTCTACACCTTGTTATCTACAGCATTACATTTGAATTTCAGTAAAAGACCATGGAATTAAAACAAAAGAAAAGCAAAACATGACAAGGCCCTCTGCTTCTTCCTGTCCCACAGGCCCAACCAGTCCCCCTTCACCGACACCCTGGGACAAAGCTATGCCTGCCTCTTTGTAGGTTACGTGGAACAGTCTCTCTTCCGCACCTATGCAGGCCTCAAACCCCACCTCTTCCTCCGTTACATTGATGACTGTATCGGCGCCGCCTCTTCCTCCCCAGAGGAGCTCGAACAGTTCATTCACTTCACCAACACCTTCCACCCCAACCTTCAGTTCACCTGGGCCATCTCCAGCACATCCCTCACCTTCCTGGATCTCTCAGTCTCCATCTCAGGCAACCAGCTTGTAACTGATGTCTGTTTCAAACCGAACGACTCCCATAGCTACCTAGAATACACCCCCCCCCCCCCCGCCCCCCCCGCCCCCCGGCAAAGATTCCATCCCCTATTCCCAATTCCTCCACCTCTGCCGCATCTACTCCCAGGATGAGGCATTCCACTCCTGCACATCCTAGATGTCCATGTTCTTCAAGGACCGCAACTTTCCCCCCGCGGTGGTTGAGAACACCCTTGACCGCGTCTCCCGTATTTCCTGCAACACATCCCTCACACCCCGCCCCCCGCAATAACCGCCCTAAGAGAATCCCCCACGTTCTCACACACCACCCTACCAACCTCCGGATACAACGCATCATCCTCCGACACTTCCGCCATCTACAATCTGACCCCACCACCAAAGACATTTTTCCATTCCCACCCTTGTCTGCATTCCGGAGAGACCACTCTCTCCGTGACTCCCCTCCAACTCCACCACACCCAACACCTTCCCCTGCAACCGCAGGAAGTGCTACACTTGCCCCCACACCTCCTCCCTCACCCCCATCCCAGGCCCCAAGATGGCTTTCCACATTAACCAGATGTTCACCTGCACATCTTCCAATGTGGTATACTGCATCTGCTGTACCCGGCTACCTCTACATTGGGGAAACCAAGCGGAGGCTTGGGGACCGCTTTGCAGAACACCTCTGCTCGGTTCGCAATAAACAACTGCACCTCCCAGTCGCGAACCATTTTAACTCCCCCTCCCATTCCTCAGACGACATGCCCATCATGGGCATCCTGCAGTGCCACAATGATGCGACCCGAAGGTTGCAGGAACAGCAACTCATATTCCGCCTGGGAACCCTGCAGCCCAGTGGTATCAATGTGGACTTCACCAGCTTCAAAATCTCCCCTCCCCCCACTGCATCCCAAAACCAGCCCAGCTTGTCCCTGCCTCCCTAACCTGTTCTTGCTCTCACCTATTCCCTCCTCCCACCTCAAGCCGCACCTCCATTTCCTGCCTACTAACCTCATCCCGCTTCCTTGACCTGTCCGTCTTCCCTGGACTGACCTATCCCCTCCCATCACTCAACCTGTTGACACCCCACTCTCATCATTTGTACAACCTTTTGATCTCTCTGCACTTGACCTGACAAAGGGGCTGTGTTCCAAAAGCTTGATTTCAAATAAACCTGTTGGACTTCCCACCTTGTCCACCCCAGTCCAACACCGGCACCTCCACATTATTTCGCTATGCAGAGGTTATCAGCGTTCTTGCCACGTTACTAGCTCGCCACCACAGATCAAATGGTGTCCTGTCCTGAGTGCAAAATACCAAATAGACTAGTGGATTGTGTATGTTTGTGGTGGGGGAAATGAGAGGGTTACTACGCATCTTCCTCCAGCAGGTCTTTAATGTTTTTTGGTGGTCTTCGACAATTTAGCTTAATTGTGCCACAATTAGAGGTGAAAAAGTAATTGTTGCTTCTGTTTCTCTCCTTCCAAATTAAAGCATATATTAAAGGTGGATGGATCCTTCGAAAAGCATGGAAAATTTACAATAAGTGTTATGCAGAAATTGATGCACTACAGATAATGCATAAAAAAAGATCTCAGGAATCTCTGACGTCTGATCGGGCTAATGATAACCATATTCCTGCTGTATCTCTACAAGAAGAGTCACTAAGTAGACTGAAAGGTGCTGTCAGCTTTGGCTACGGGCTTTTCCATCTTTGTATATCAATGGTACCTCCTAACCTGCTGAAAATCATCAACTTACTGGGGTTTCCTGGAGACCGTCTGCAGGGATTATCTTCCCTAATGTATGCAAGTGAAAGCAAGGACATGAAGGCTCCATTAGCTACGTGAGTAGATGTAACAAGTACTTGATTTTCTTCTAAAATTTTAAAAACTGTGCCAATTGCACATTCCATTTGAGCAAATGTACCTCTCGCTTTCATAGTATTTGGAATATCTTTCCTGTTCACCTGTGGAAGTTATTGCAGTGGTTCAGAGGAGGGAATACACTGGATAAATTTGAGGCAGGTTAGCTTATTCATTGTGTTTCATGTGGTCTGATTTTGTTTTGGCACAAGTCAATAACATTTGAGGGTGCTAATCTTGGTTTTTAATTGAACAGTTGAAACAAATTGATCTTGGTTGAGCAAATGTTTTCACAGTTTCATATCCATGTTGCTACTTGTCCCATTTTTTTAAGCTGTGTTACCCTCCGTGAACATCTGTTACCTCATCAAAATACTCAAACCAAGTTACCTAAATTCAGTTTGTCTCTAACTAATGTTGTGCTGATATTCCTTTTTCTGCTGTTATCCTTGATTGCCATTTCTACAAAACCTTTCCGCCACCTGGGGTTTAACTGGCTGGTTTATTAGTTGCAGGGTTTATCCCTTCAGCCGCTTTGGAACAAGAGTGTAACGTATTCAATTCTCAAGTTTGACATCAGACCTACGTCTGAGAAGTAGTGGGGATTATGGTCATACCTCCATTATATTTATGACTCTGTGATATCCACTCTTACTTCCTTCAAAACCACAACGCTTAAAGAAAGAGACCAATCCCTTTTAATTCCAGTAAATTCAAAGATCCAGCCAGGAGCCACCAATTGTTATGATTCCAGCTAATGATATTTGACAATTCTAATTCCAACTGAAATGCGACTTGATTTTGTCATATTTTGTTTTATTTTGGTTTTAATAAGTTAATCTTTGGTTTTAATAAGTTAATCTCTCACTGTGATTTTAAGCATTCAATATTTCAGGTTTTGCTTTCATGATAAAACAGAAGGTTATTACCTCAAGAAATGAGTGTAAAACAGAATAAACCAAAACATTTATTTATTGCACAGAGTTTTACATACATAGTAAAAGTATAATCCCACTAAACTCAAAATACTCCAAGTCCAAACAAAAATCCCAAAAAGCATTCCTTGTTCAGTACTCTGACCAGAGAAATGAATTATTTCCTAACGAATCAGTGGGCTTAAGGCAACTGTGACTTGAACTTTGAGTCTGGAAACACTGATATCTTCTTCTTGGAGCTATTATACACGTGACTTTAAATGTACTCCGGTTCAAGTAACCTCTGTGGCTTCATCCTAGTATATCTGGGACTATCAGTAACTCCTTACTTTAAGGAAATCGAATCTTAGTACATTCTTCCCTTTTCAGGACCATCTGCTGTGCCGCTTACCTCAGTAAGATCTTCCCAGTACTTTTCATAAACAAAGATAAACCAAGCTATAGGTGTTTTCCCATAAGCTTAAAAAGTCTTGGTCTAGAAATTTCTAACATACCTTTAAAGTGCAATTGGTTTACTTGCTAAGTTGTAAGACATCTTAAGGTAGACAAATCAGATATACAAAAACCTATTGATGCTGCTGAAGAAACTCTCAAACTTCTAAAAGAAAGTGCTGTAGCTACATAACTATTTACAAGTTAACAATTAACTTCAGCCACATAGAAAACTAATATGTCACTCACCCAAAATCCAAAACCCAAGTGTAAAAAGAATATATTTTTTTAAAAGTATCAATTTAAATCACAATATGTTCCTTTGATGATTCTTTGTGTATGCAATGCAAAACAATTTGCAACTGAGATTTTACATTTTGGACATTGGCTGAGAAATGAGACATTTAAACCATCCTTCTGTTTTAAATATCTGTAACTCACTGTGTTTACTAAATGTTAGTGAATATTTGGATGTTGGCTTGTGAACTGAAACAACCATTGCAGAAGAGAAACAATTCTTTCAATCTTGCATTCCCTTCCAATTCTGGCATCTTACCTTTTAATAAGTGAATATCTAACTTGCTATTCAAAAAATGCATGCTGCCCTTTTAATATTGAAGTGCAGAGCTGGTAACCACATCCCTGCTTGGCTCATGTAATTGATATTTAACTGCATCCTAATTCTTGTCATAAAACAGCCACTTCTCTTTGATACGAATTTGGCCAATATAGTATATAAAGTGCCTATACTTGTCTACAAACTGATTTTTGTTTGTTCAGAGCCTGCAGTCAGACCAAATACTCAGTACTGGCTCGGAATCCTTGGTGTTATTGGGCATGCCAACTCGGCTGTTGTTGTGAAATCATTACGTTGGGTCTGGGGTTAAGAAGCATAGAATTGTGAATGACCAAATAGATTTAGAGGTCCAAGAGTAGAAATAATTAAAAGCAAATGATCAACTATAAAAGCAAGGAATTAAAACGATAACGGAGGAGATGGAAGTCATGTATAAGACATGAAGTCAATGTATAAAGCTCTGTTTTAGACCCACACATGACGTGAAGAAAAACTTATTTATGCAATGAATTGTAATATGGAACATGCTGTCTGAAAGGTCAGTGGAAGCAAATTCACCAGTAACGTTCAAAAGGGAACTGAAGAAATATTTGTAGGGAAATGGGGAAAGAACTAAGTGGGATTAATTGGATAACCTTTTCCAAGAGCTGCATGTACATGGTGAGGTGAATGGCCTTCTCCTTTGCTAGATCATAAGCCACAGGAGCGAATAAAAGTCATTCAACCTATCAAGTCATGAGATCATGGCTGATTTGGTAGTCTCCAATCCACTTCTGCCTTTTCCCTACAACTCTTGATTCCCTTACAGATTAAAAATCTGCCTGTCTCACCCATGAATATTCTCCCTTATACAGCCTCTACACATTTGCAGTAAAGAACTCCACAGATTTACTAATCTTCTGAGAGAAGAAATTCCTCCTCATCTCTATAAATGAGTGACCCCTCTCTGAGATTTTGCCCTTTGGCCCTGGACTCTTCCACAAGGGGAAACAATCTTTCAGCATCTATTATGTCAAGCCATATAAATATCTTGCATATTTCAATAAGATCACCTCTCATTCTTTTACATTCCAACTGGCTTAATCTCTTATAAAACAGTCCCCGCTTACCTGGTCAAGCTTCTCTGGACTGCCTCCAATGCCAGTATATCTCTCTTTAGATAAAGGACCCAGAACTCTTCCCAGTATTCCAGCTGCGATCTGAAAAATGCTTTATATAGTTTTAGCAAAAACTCCCTACTTTTATAGCCCATACTCTTTTTTGAAGCAAAGGCCAACATTTCATTTGCCTTCCATATTGCCTGCTGACCATGTATGTTAGTTCATTGTGCACAAGCTCTCTCAAATCCCTCCACTTGGGAGCTTTTAACAGGGTTTCTCCATTTGAATAACATACAAGTCCTCTATTCTTCCTGCCAAAGTGCATAAGCTCATATTTTGTTATATTATCTTGCATCAGGCAAGGTTTGCCCATTGTTTAACCTGTCCTATCTGAGGACTCAAGACAACAAAATGTGAGGCTGGATGAACACAGCAGGCCAAGCAGCATCTCAGGAGCACAAAAGCTGATGTTTCGGGCCTAGACCCTTCATCAGAGAGGGGAATGGGGTGAGGGTTCTGGAATAAATAGGGAGAGACGGGGAGGCGGACCGAAGATGGAGAGAAAAGAAGATAGGTGGAGAGAGTATAGGTGGGGAGGTAGTGAGGGGATAGGTCAGTCCAGGGAAGACGGACAGGTCAAGGAGGTGGGATGAGGTTAGTAGGTAGGAGATGGAGGTGCAGCTTGGGGTGGGAGGAAGGGATGTCATCTTAGATGACATGTCCATCATGGGCCTCCTGCAGTGCCACAATGATGCCACCCGAAGGTTGCAGGAACAGCAACTCATATTCCGCCTGGGAACCCTGCAGCCTAATGGTATCAAGGTGGACTTCACCAGTTTCAAAATCTCCCCTTCCCCAATTGCGTCCCTAAACCAGCCCAGTTCGTCCCCTCCCCCCACTGCACCACACAACCAGCCCAGCTCCTCCACTCCACCCACTGCATCCCAAAACCAGTCCAACCTGTCTCCGCCTCCCTAAGCTGTTCTTCCTCTCACCCATCCCTTCCTCCCACCCCAAGCCGCACCCCCATCTACCTACTAACCTCATCCCACCTCCTTGACCTGTCCGTCTTCCCTGGACTGACCTATCCCCTCACTACCTCCCCACCTATACTCTCTCCACCTATCTTCTTTTCTCTCCATCTTCGGTCCGCCTTCCCCTCTCTCCCTATTTATTCCAGAACCCTCACCCCATCCCCCTCTCTGATGAAGGGTCTAGGCCCGAAACGTCAGCTTTTGTGCTCCTGAGATGCTGCTTGGCCTGCTGTGTTCATCCAGCCTCACATTTTGTTGTCTTGGATTCTCCAGCATCTGCAGTTCCCATTATCTCTGATACTATCTGAGGACTCTTTGAGTCACCCTCACTGCTTATTTTCCCAACTATTTCAGTGTTAACCAAAAGTTTAGCTGTAGTGCATTCACTTTCTTCATCAATGGGCAAAGTTTTGTGAAGTGAAGCTTAAAAAATAGTTTCCGTATTTGTACTAGCTCTGAAAGGCTCTCTTTGATGCCTCTCAAAAAGGCAGGAACCACGCAAATGCTGAAGGTTAAAGTTTATCGAAGGCCTGGATGACTCTTCACCCTTCATAACCAGTGTAGTTGGTTCACCCTGTATTTTAGAAAAAGTGCTCAAGGGGAACGTAAAACAACTGTCCTGACTGCTTTTGCATGGTCTCGCATTCTGCCTGTCTTCCTTAATGAATATTCTGATAAACATCTACAGGAGAGTATATATTTCTAAGCTATGCCAAGTGGAAAGCTTGCCCTTTTAAATATTTGTAACCAGAGGAAAACTAAAGCAATTAATTTCTCTTCCGATGAATGCAAACAAAACACCTTGATTTTCTTTCAGAAGACCTAGCTTCTGAGGAATTTAATCTTTAATGCAAAACACATTCCAATGCTCGTATGACCTTGGCCATGTTTCCACCAGGCTGTGGGTATAAGCATTAAAATTCCGATCAGTCCAAATACCAGCGCAATGCATTGATGTCAAACCTTGAGAGAATCTGGTTTTGTACTGTCAAATCCACATATAGGTAATTGGTAATATCCTGCTGAAACTGGTTTTATTCTAGATGTTTCAAAGAAACTTTATTGTGAAGGAGTATAGAGTTAACCTTGGTGGTGTTGCCATGCCAACTGTGTTTGTATGCTGTTTCGGTCATGTGGCATTTGTCCATTGTTTGCAGATCTTTAGTATCTCAGCATCACCTTGCAGGTTGTAACATACAAACCAATGTGCCCTTCCACCTCCTTCCCTACTTTCAAAGCCTCCTTGAATTTAATAATGGATAAATAAATAGCTGGATAATAGTTTCATGGTCACCATTACTGGGACAGGCTTTTATATTACAGATTTACTGAATTTAAATTCCATCCACTGCCTTGTTAGGATTGGAAGCCATGTTTTCAGGGCATTAGCCTGGGCCTCTGATTTCTAGGACATTGACGTTACCATCACACCACCACCTTACCTTAGTTTGTCTGTTACGGTACCACTTGTGTCCTGTTTTTACAATTACCACCATTTTCGCAGGTCTGTATTGATCCGGTTTCTCAACTAACAGTTCAAAATCATTTTTCTTGTTGTAACAGCCAAGAACAACGGACTGTTCTAAGGATTGGCATTGGGACCTCAGATATTTACAATCTGTATTAATTGGTACAGGGTAAATAAGATTTAGAAGGATGGATGCAAGGCTCAAAAAATGGTGTGGTAGAAATGGGCTTTGATTTATGGGACAGTGGGATTAGTACTAGGTAAAGAGGGAGCTGTATCACTGGGATGGCTTTCACCTGAACTGTGCTGAGACCAGTGTTTTGGTAAATCATAAAAGTGAGCAGTAGAGAGGGCTTTAAACTAAATACTAGGTGGGTAGGGACCATGTTCAAGGAGATGTGGTGAATCAAAGGAAAATAAAGATGTATTAGCTTAGTGTGATGATGACCAAAATGTGTTTGGAAGGAGCACTGTGTACAGACTTTAGAATGCTCTATTCGATATGGGCATAGATTGCAAGACTGGTAAAAGGTCAGAGTTAAAGCATCTGTATCTGAAAGTGTGCAGCATTTGTAACAAAATGCTCACTGTTAACAACTGAGGTTGAAAGAGTGTACCATCACTCTAGTCCCCGTACTCTGGTGACCAAGATGACGAATTAAGCACCTTATTTAATTTGAGTTTTAAACAGCAAACATTGTAAACCTGGTTTCTTAATAAACACCGTTATTGATTGTGCAAAAAGGAAGGGAGATTTTTATAAATGTGTTATAGGCCTGTTAGCTTAACAACTGTAATTAACAAAATGCTAGAATTCATTGTAATGGATGTACTAGCAGAGCGTTTAGAATTACGCAATAAACCAGAGTCAGCATGGCTTTATGAAGGAGAAATCATGTCTGTTAGATTTATTCAAGTTCTTGGAGGAGGTAATGAACTGTGTTATTATATTAAGAACGCAGGCCAAAGGTAGGTATATGGAAATGTGCCACAGGTCAGCCATGATCTCAATGAATAGTGGAATAGACCAGAAGGGCTGTGAATGGCCTACTCCTGTTGTTACGTTGCTATGAAATCTTGCAACAATTTGATAGGATCCTAGTGACAATATGTGGCATCCTGCAGTTTTGCTGTCCATAAAAAGTTAAACTTGCCTTGGAGGCGATGTAGTGAGGGTTTACTAAACTGGTCCTTGGATGAGAGGTTGAGGGGTGGGTTAGTATGTTTGCTGATGACACAAAGGTTGGAGGTGCCTTTGATAGTATCGAGGGCTATTGCAGGCTTCAGCGAGACATTGACAGAATGCAGAGCTGGGCTGAGAAATGGCAGGTGGAGTTCAACCTGGATAAATGCGAAGTGATGCATTTTGGAAGGTCAAACTTAAGCGCTGAGTATAGGATTAAAGGCAGGGTTCTTGGCAGTGTGGAGGAACAGTGGGATCTTGGTGTTCAAGTGCATAGCTCCCTCAAAGTTGCCACCCAGGTGGACAGGGTTGTTAAGAAAGCATATGGTGTTTTGGCTTTCATTAACAGGGGTATCGAGTTTAAGAGCCGCGAGGTTATGCTGCAGCTCTACAAAACCCTGGTGAGACCACACTTGGAATATTGTGTCCAGTTCTGGTTGCCCTATTATAGGAAAGATGTGGAGGCTTTGGAGAGAGTACAAAGGAGGTTTACCAGGATGCTGCCTGGACTGGAGAGCTTGTCTTACGAGGAGAGGTTGACTGAGCTCGGACTTTTCTCTCTGGAGAGAAGGAGGAAGAGAGGTGACCTGATCGAGGTGTACAAGGTAATGAGAGGCATGGATAGAGTCGATAGCCAGAGACTTTTCCCCAGGGCAGGATTGACTGCCACGAGGGGTCATAGTTTTAAGGTGTTAGGAGGAAGGTATAGAGGAGACCTCAGAGGGAGGCGTTGTGAGCGCATGGAATAGTTTACCAGTGGTAGTCGTGGAAGCAGAGTCATTAGTGACATTTAAGCGACTGCTGGACATGCACATGGACAGCAGTGAATTGAGGGGAATGTGGGTTAGGTTATTTTATTTTTGGATTAGGATTATTCCACGGCACAACATCGTGGGCCGAAGGGCCTGTACTGTGCTGTACTTTTCTATGTTCTATGTTCTATTTTTATCTTGTGATGAGAGCCTGGGTAAACTGGAACTGTATTCTCGAGTTTAGATGAATGAGCAGGACAATTGAATTAAGAATGAGATTATGAAGGGCCTTGACAGGGTAGGCAGTGTGTTGCTGTTTGCTCTGGTTGGGAAATTTAAAACGTAGCATGTTAGGTGAAACAGTTCATTATTCACTCAAACATCCTACTTTCTTTTATTCGTTCATGAGATGAGGGCGTGGCTGACTAGGCCAGCATTTATTTCCCATGCCAGGGGGCAGTTAAGAGTCAACAACATTGCTTGTTGGTCTGGAGTTGCATGTGTGCCAGACTAAGTGGGAATGGCAGTTTCCTTCCCTGAAGGACTTCAGTAACCCAGATTGCGTTTTCCAACCATTGACAATAGATTCATGGTCATTCTAGATTCTTAAGTCAATAAAGAAAAATCTGGAATTAAAGTTCCACCATCTGCTGTGGCGGGATTCAAACCCAGGTCCTCAGAATGTTTCCTGGGTCTCTGGATTAGTAGCCCAGTTGTATTATCACTGGACTATCACCACCCCAGAAAATTTCAGATTTTCTGTAACGTTCAGATTTTCTATACAGTATATTGACCAGCAATCACCCGAGCGTAATGGACTTGTTTGTACAAAGCAGTCTTTTCACTGAGGACAACTACTATTATAGAATCATACAGTACAGAAGAGGTCCTTTGGGCCATTGAATCTGCACCAACAAGAACAATCCAAATCTATACTATTCCTATTTTCCAGCCCTTGGACTATTACATTGAATATTATGACGTTTCAAGTAATTTTTCAAGATGGTGAGGTTTCCTGCCTCATCTAGCCTTCCTGACAATGCATTCCAGATTCCCAACACCCTCATTATTTACCCTTCAAAGAAGGTGAACAGATGCTTTCTGTTGAATGTCCTCAGCACCCCCTTTTGACGCAATATTTTATTCATTCGCTGAGTGTGGGCCTTGCTGGCTGGGCGAGCATTACTTGCCCATCCCCAATTACCCAGAGGGCAGTTAAGCATTAACCACATTGCATAATCACCCTGTCCATGCCCCTCATGATTTTATAAGCCTCTATAAGGTCACCCCATAGCCTCCAATAGGGGGAGAAAAAAAGCAAAATCCCATTCTGCCTCTCCCCGTAGCTCAAACACTTCAATGCCAGCAATGTGCTTGTAAGTCATTTCTGAACCCTTTCAGGTTTAACAACATCCTTCCTAAAGCAGGGAGAACAGAACTGAACTCAGTATTCTAAAAGTGGCCTCACCTCCTGCCCTGTACAGCTGCAACATGATATCCCCACTCCTGTATTCAATGCACTCATCAGTGAAGGCCAGCATGCCAATACCTCTTCAGCACCCTGTCTACCTGCGACTCCACTTTCAAGAGTCAAGGAGGGGAATACCAGAGAACTGTAAAATTGCTAATATAACACCCCTGCTAAAGAAAGGAGAGGCAGGATTGGGAACGTGTAGGCCTGTTAGCCTCACCCCGGTCATTGGTAAATTTTTAGAGACCTTTATTAAAGATGAGATCGTGGAGTGCTTGGAAGTGCATGGTAAAATAGGGCGGAGTCAAAGGGAGGTCGTGCCTGACAAATTGTTAGAATTCTTTGAGAAGGTAATGAGCAAGTTAAACAAAGGAGATCCAGTGGATGTGATCTGTTTGGATTTCTGAGGGTCTCTGACAAAGGACTGCACAGGAGATTGCTAAATAAAATAAGAGCTAATGGTGTTGGGGCAAAATATTGGCATGGATAGAGAATTGGCTGATGGGCAGAAGGCAGAGAGTGGGGATGAAGGGGTCTTCTTCAGAATGGCAGTCAGTGACTAGTAGAGTTATAGAGTCAAAGAATCATACCAAAGCATGGAAATAGATCCTTTGTTGGGACCACAACTATTCACATTATATATTAACAATCTGGATGAAGGAACTGAGAGCATGGTTGATAAGTTTGCAGATGACTCAAAGATAGGTAGAAAGACAGTAGCGTTGAGGAAGCAGAGAGGCTGCAGAAGGATTTTGACAGGCGAGGAGAGTGGGCAAGGAAGTGGCAGATGGAATACAGTGTGGGAAAGTGAGAGTTTATGCACTTTGGTTGGAAGAATAGAGGAGTAGACTATTTTCTAAATGGAGAAAGACTTCAGAAATCTGAAGTACAAAGGGACTTGGGAGTCCTAGTTCAAGATTTTCTTAAGGTTAATTTGCAGGTTTTGTTAACAGTTAGGAAGGCAAATGCAATATTACCATTTGGCGAGTTTTGAGAAGATTTGTAGCTCAGGTTGAGTTTCTGGATGTGAGTTTGCTCGCTGAGCTGGAAGGTTAGTTTTCAGACGTTGCATCACCATTCTAGGTAACATCATCTGTGAGCTTCCAATGAAGCACTGGTGTTATGTCCCACTTTCTATTTCTGTTTAGGTTTCCTTGGGTTGGTGCTGTCATTTCCTGTTCTTTTTCTCAGAGGATGGTAGATTGATTTGGAGCCAATGCGTTTGTTGATGGAGTTCTGGTTGGAATGCCATGCTTCTAGGAATTCTCGTGCGTGTCTCTGTTTGGCTTGACCTAGGATGGATGTGTTGTCCCAATCAAAGTGGTGTCCTTCCTCATCTGTATGTAAGGATACTAGTGATAGTGATATTCACAAAAGAGGAGGAAAACAACACCAAACTGCCATTCCTAGATGTCACAGTAGAGCGAACAGCCAATGGGGAACTTCAAACCAGCGTCTACAGGAAAACAACACATACGGACCAAATACTGAACTACAGGAGCAACCATCCCAACACCCACAAACGAAGCTGCATTAGAACATTATTCCAACGAGCCACCACACACTGCAGCACAGAGGAACTACGCAGAGCAGAGGAAAATCACCGATACAACGTATTCAAAAAGAATGGATACCCAATGAACACAGTCCGCCGATACCTCAGCAATAAACCCAAACAAACAGACAAAACGGGCTCAGAAACCATAACCACTCTCCCTTACATCAAAGACATTTCCGAAATGACTGCCAGACTACTCGGACCTCTTGGCATCAGGGTAGCCCACAAACCCACCAACACGTTAAAACAGCAGCTAATGAACTTAAAAGACCCTATACAGACACAAAGCAAAACGAATGTCATCTACAAAATACCTTGCAAGAACTGTGACAAACACTACATTGGACAAACTGGCAGGAAGCTAGCCACCAGGATACATGAACATCAACTAGCCACAAAACGACATCACCCACTATCACTAGTATCCTTACATACAGATAAGGAAGGACACCACTTTGATTGGGACAACACATCCATCCTAGGACAAGCCAAACAGAGACATGCACGAGAATTTCTAGAAGCATGGCATTCCAACTGGAATTCCATCAACAAACACATTGATTTGGAGCCAATCTACCCTCCTCTAAGAAAAAGAACAGGAAATGACATCACCAACCCAAGGAAACCTAAACAGATAAATAGAAAGCGGGACATAACACCAGCGCTTCGTCGGAGGTTCACTGTTGATGTTACCTAGAATGGTGATGAAACATCTGGGAACGAACCTTCCCGTTCAGTGAACCAGCTTACATCCGGAACAAAAGGACCCACTCTTGTGGACCGAGAGGAGGAGAGCGCTGTGTTGGAGGTGGAAGGAAGACATCGGGTTGGCTGTGCACTTTTGCAACCGGTGGATCTTAATGCTGGCTTCGGCCTAACGCTGGTTCAGTGAGCAGCCAACCTGCAATGATGGCTGCGGTGAGTGCTCGTGCCCCAGGTCAGGGGGTCCGGAACATCATCAGTGTTTCTGTGAAGAAGGTGAATGAAGGTGCACCTGTGGACCGCACCTTCTTCGTGAAGAGGGTCCTATTGGACCGTTGTGGGTTCGCTGCTGCAGAAGTTTACTGCCTGCAGGATTTCCCCGGAGGAGGTTTTTACGATGTAACCTTCAGGAGTGCCAAGCTCTGCGAGCGCTTCCTGGAGGTTTTCAAGGAGAAAGGAGGTGAGGGCCCCCTCTCTGTATTGACCGCTGTCCAGCTGTTCATGATGCCAGCGCAGAGGAGCCGTATGGTGACTGTACACATGTACAAGCTGCATGTGGCAGCAGTTGATGTCCTGACCTTCCTTGGAAGGTACGTGAAGGTGGAAGGGGACCTAACTGACATCATGGACCCCTTTGGCATCTGGACCAGTAAGAGGCAGGATAATAAAATGTGAGGCTGGATGAACACAACCAGTCCAACCTGTCTCTGCCTCCCGAACCGGTTCTTCCTCTCACCCATCCCTTCCTCCCACACCAAGCCGCACCCCCAGCTACCTACTAACCTCACCCCACCTCCTTGACCTGTCCGTCTTCCCTGGACTGACCTATCCCCTCCCTACCTCCCCACCTACACTCTCTCCACCTATCTTCTTTACTCTCCATCTTCGGTCCGCCTCCCCCTCTCTCCCTATTTATTCCAGAACCCTCTCCCCATCCCCCTCTCTGATGAAGGGTCTAGGCCCGAAACGTCAGCTTTTGTGCTCCTGAGATGCTGCTTGGCCTGCTGTGTTCATCCAGCCTCACATTTTATTATCTTGGAATTCTCCAGCATCTGCAGTTCCCATTATCTCAGTAAGAGGCAGGTCAAGGTGACGCTGAGGATGGGCGCGGACAGGAACATTGTACACCCACCGTCCAGCTTCACGATCGGCGGGAGCAAGGGCTACTTGACCTACGCAGGGCAACCTAAAGTCTGCCATGCCTGTGGTAGGTCAGGTCACGTGGCGGCTGACTGCAAAGCCACCATCTGCAGGAACTGCAGGGAGGAGGGGCACCTTGCAAAGGAATGCTCACAAGAGAAAAGCCGCAACCTTTGCGGGGAAGCGGGCCACCTCTATAGGGCATGCCCGCGCCATGGGACCACCTACGCCCAGGTCGCTGGCAGGGGCAATGCGGGGCCAGCCCCCCCCGGAGGAGAGGAAGGCACCAGGGCCCTGCAAGGACCCCCCCTAATGTGCAGGAGGGCCAGGTCGTGCAGGAGGGCCCAGCCCTGCAGGATGGGCCCGAGGCCAGCAAAGCGCCCCTCCAGGCTCTGCTCCCCCCTCCCCCGACAACCCGGAGTCGATGGAGGCGGTGACAGGCAACCCAGGGGAGTGGACGACGGTCCGGAAAGCAAGGAGGAAGGTGCGTCAGCGGGCCCAGGAACTGCAACCATCAGGCGGGAAGAGGCAGCTACAGGGGGTCTATAAGAGCTTCTCGGACGAGGGAGATTTGGAGAGGGCCCGCCCGAAGCAGAAGCTAAAGATCTCAAGGGAGAAGGAAAGCAGCACCACGCTTCCAGGTGACGGGAGGCGTCCTGAGGCTCCCTCCGACACCCAGTCAAGTGCCACTGGGGCACTGGCGGGCCCCCTGGTACTTCCAGGCGGGAAGGAGGAAATGGCGCGTCCCCAGCCTGACCCAGAGCCGGACTCTCCTGCCTCTGTACCCCCGACTGGGGCATGCCACCCGGAAGGCAGCACGGACGGTTTCCTGAGCCCGGAGAGCGTTCAGCAGTTAGCCCGAGCAATGGGCATGAAGGGACAGATGGAGGGACTGGACCTTGGACTTGGGGAGGGTACTGCGGTCACTGCCCACAATGGGGGTACGAGTTGCGAGCATTAATGTGCGCAGCATCAAGTCCGCCGCAAGATGTGTGTCCACTTGGCCTACCTGACCACCGCCAGGGCGGACCTCCTGTTTCTGCAGGAGTGCGGGATACCACACCTCAGCAGGTACGGGAAATGGTCCAGCACCTGGACCTGTGGGCCTTCGATCTGGTCGGGGGGTAACAACTGTCGCGCCTCGGGCCTGGCTATTCTGCTGCGGGGGCGCGACTTCACCATCTCTCAAGTTCAGGAGGTGGTGGGGGGACGCCTCCTAGTGGCTGACATCACCTACAGGAATGCTCCCCTGAGGCTAATCAACGTGTACGCCCTAGCGGTACGGAGTGAGCGGTTGGCCGTCCTGCAGCGGCTTCCATCCCTGCTGGCTACGTCCAGGTCGGTCATCCTAGGCGGAGACTTCAACTGCATCATTGATGCAGATTGAAGATCCGGCGTGGGGACAGCGGGTGGGGGGAGTCAACTGGACGTCATGTCCAGATTCCTGATGGGCACGGTGAAGGACGCCAAGCTGCTCGACGTCTTCAGCACCACTGCAGATGGAGTGCAGGGGAGGTACACCTGGGTGCGGCCAGATGGGTCTATTCGCTCAAGGATAGACTTCCTGTTTGTGTCGCGGGCGTTCTTGGTCAGGTCCACCGGCATCGAGCCGGTGTTCTTCTCTGACCACTGCCTCCTGCTGGCCGACTGTCACTTACAGGACGACCAACCGGCCGGCAAGGGGACGTGGAAGCTCAACATGACTCTGTTGACCCCAGAGAACGTCGAGGAGCTTAAGAGGGAGTACGCCGGTTGGAGAACCATGAAACCCCTCTTTGAGTCTCCAGGTGACTGGTGGGAGACGGTGAAGGAGAACATCAAGAGGTTCTTTGTCCTCAAGGGTGTTCAGAAGGCGAGAGAAAGGCGGGGAAAGCTGTCACGACCCCAGAAATGGGTGCAGAACCTGCTCCTTCTGCAGTTGATGGGGGTCAATGTCACGGAGGACCTCCGTGAGGTGAGGGGCCAGCAAGCCTCACTCTTCGCCGCGGAGGCCTCCAGGATAATCTTCCGGTCCAGGGTCCGCTCTGTGGAGCAGGACGAGATGTGCTCACGTTTCTTCTTTCAGAAGGTGCACAAAGAGAGCTCTGTGCTTAGCCGGCTGAAGGAGGATGACTGCTCGGTGACGTCGTCTCGGCCTGATATTTTGAGGATCAGCAGATCCTTCTATGCTGGACTGTACGACACGAAACCCATGGACAGCACGGCCTCCGAGTCGTTCCTGTCGTCTGTCGCGGAGATCTTAGACGACGGCACGAGGGAGTGGCTGGACCGGCCGATATCCCTGGACGAGCTGACCAGAGCCCTCAAGTCCTTGGAGAGGAATAGGACTCCCGGGAGTGACGGCTTACCAGTCGAGCTGTATTCCGCTCTGTGGGTCAGGACCTGCTGGAGGTGTACGATAGTGCGCTTCGGGCAGGGGAAATGTGCAAGTCCATGAGGAAGGGCATCATCACCCTCATTTACAAGAGGAAGGGGGAGAGGGAAGAAATTAAGAATTGGCGTCCCGTTTCACTATTGAACGTGGACTACAAAATCCTGGCCAAGGTCATAGCCAACCGGGTCAGGTCTGTCCTGGAGTCGGTGATTCACCCTGACCAAACCTGTGCTGTGCCGGGCAGGAAGATCGCTGAGAGCCTCGCGCTCATCAGGGATATAATCGCCTACGTACAGGACAGGCAGGTGGACACCTGCTTCGTCAGCCTGGACCAGGAGAAGGTCTTCGACAGGGTCTCTCATGCTTACGTGAGGGACGTCCTCTCCAAATTGGGGTTCGGGGAGGGCATCCGCAATTGGATCCGGCTGCTCTACACCAACATCGTTAGCACAGTCTCGATCAACGGGTGGGAATCGGACAGTTTTCCCGTCAGATCTGGAGTCAGGCAGGGCTGCCCGCTCTCTCCTGCCTCGTTCGTGTGCTGTGTGGAGCCCTTCGCCGCATCCATCAGGAAGGACGTGAGCCTGAAGGGCGTGACTATCCCAGGCAGCGGAGGCCTTCAGGTCAAGACCTCCCTGTACATGGACGATGTCGCCGTCTTCTACACCGATCGTCAGTCGGTCAGTAGACTGTTGGACATCTGCGGCCAGGTTGAACTGGCCTCGGGTGCCAAAGTCAATAGGGGTAAGAGCGAGGTCATGTTCTTCAGGAACTGGGATGACCGCTCCTTCATCCCCTTCACCGTCAGGACAGACTACCTGAAGGTGCTGGATGTTTGGTTTGGTGGAGCTGGGGCGTGCACTAAGACTTGGGAGGAGCGTATCACCAAATTGAAGCAGAAGCTGGGCACATGGACGCTCCGGTCCCTCTCCATCGCGGGTAAGAACCTGGTTGTCAGGTGCGAGGGGCAGACTGCCAAAGTTGTTTGGCAGAATGCCTCATTGCCAGAACTTTCAAACAAGCACAAGGACATTGCTTGGCTGGCGGTGAGAGGGGCTCTGCCAGTGAGATCCTTTATGCATGCCTGGAGGGGGATGCAGTGATATTTGTCGAGGTTCGTCCTGAGCAGCCCCGTGACGCAAGACTCCGTGCTCTACAGGCTGTTTTCCGGGCCGCACACCAAGACCAACATCAACTGTGCCTGGAGGACCATCAATGCAGTGAAAGACGCTCTTTGGTCTGCCCGCAACTTTGCTGGTCTGCCAGCTGAAAGAACTGACCCCGACCGAGTGTTGCAGACTGGCGCACTCCAAGGTCCAGGACTACGTGCTGAGGGACGCGCTAAAGCTTGGGGCAGCCGCCGCCAAGGCACGGTGGGGAAAGACCACGGTATGAAACTCCTCATCCAGAATAGAAAAAAGGGCCCTATCTGGTAACTGGGCCCAGCTGGCGCCTTCCCCAACTGGTCAGGGGGCCAACGTGGACTGTGCGGGATGACGACTGCCGGGTATTTTCTTTGCTTTGTTTGGTTTTTTTTCTTCTTTGTTTTGTTTTTTTCGTTTAGTTAGTGTATGTACCCCCGGGTAACCCGGGGTTGCATGACTGGGTAGGTGTGTAAATATTTTTTTTGTACATCTTATGAATAAAGTATATTTTTTCAAATAAAAAAAAGTGACAAAACATCTGAAAAACTAACCTTCTAGCTCAGCGAGCAAACTCACATCCATATTACTATTTGCTTCAAGAGGGCTAGAGTATAAGAGCAGGGATAAACTGGCGAAGTTGTGTCAGGCATTGGTCAGACCACAATTTGGGTATTGTGAGCTGTGTTAGATTCTGTTTCAAAGGAAGGAAGGATGGCTGGCCTTGGGGTGTAGAGGTGGTTCACAAGAATGATCCTGGGGATGAAAGATTTTTCATATGAGGAGCATTTGTGGACTCTGAGTCTGTAATCAATGGAGTTTATATGTTTGAGGTGGGATCTGATTGATTGAAACTTGCAGAATACTAAGAGGCCTGGATAGTGTGGATGTGGAGAAGATGCTTCCACCATTCGATGAGATTAGGACCAAAGGGCACAGACCTGTGGTGAAGGGACAACCCTTTGTGACTTAGATGAGAAGGAGTTTCTTCATTCAGTGAGTAATTAATCTGTAGTATGCATTTCTGCAGGGAGCTGTGGAGGTAAAGTGATTGCGCATATTTAAGTTAGAGATCATTAAGTTCTTGATTAATAATGGGATGAAGGGTTAAGGGGAGAAGGTAGGAGAATGGGATTTAGAAACTTATCAGCTATGATTGAATGGTGCAGCAGAACCAGTGGGCCGAATGCCCTCAGTCTGCTCCTACATCTTATGGTCATTATCGCTAAAATGTTCTGTGACTGTCACCTTGAACACTTGACAGCTTTGTTTCCCAGAATTAGGCCAGCACCGCATTGTCTCCTGTCGGACCTTCTACATGTTGATATGAAGAACTCTCCTGAATACAATTCAAAGACTCTGTGCCTTCTGAGCCCTTTTACACTATAAGTATCCCCTGTAATGTTAGGGAAGTTGAAATCCCTGATATAATCATCTTTATTTTGGTGTTTATACACCTTATGTAAATTGTCTACATATTGCCTGCGGACTGTTTGGGCATATATAATACACTCCAAGCAGTGTGACTACCCCTTTTTATTCCTAAACTCTACCCATAAAGCCCCATTTGGCACCTCTTCCAAGTCTCTTCTTACTGCAATAACAGACTCCTTAATCGATAATGTGTCACCTCCTTCCTCTTTTATCCCCTCCCCTATCTCCTTGTTCCCTGTAATGTTGAGTTGCCAATTCTGCCTTTCCCTTGGCCTCTGTAATGGCAACAATGTCTCAATTCTACGCATCTATTCCTCACCTTCAAATCCTAACTCTTACTTGTAATATTTTCAGCATTATAAGTAGACCTATCCAGCCTTTCCTTACTCCTTTGAAGCCCCACATGCTGAACTTTCTGTGCCTTGGTTCCTTCAATAAAGTATGCCGAGTCCATATTTTACTAACACTCTGTAACCCCTCTTGCTTTTGAGCTCATTTAAAGTAATATTTTAAATGCGTATGGATCATAAAATTCTGCTGCTTTATTTTTCAGATTAGCCTTGCTATGGTACCATACAGTCGTGCGCCCTTTCTTTGCTTTGGATGGTATAGATGCACAAGCTGGGTTGAGTGACGCAAAAGAAATTCTACAAACAAAGGAAGCAATTTATCCAGACTCCTCTTTGTTTCTGTTTTTCAAGGGGAGAATTCAACGATTGGAGGTATGGTTTTGTTTATATTTACATGTGTAAAATGTTTATACTGAGCAGAAATCCAAAAGAAGAAGCAAGAATAAATACAAAAGATGTTCAATGTTCAGTCGCAGAATGTGGTTATTATGCCTGTCAATTATTTTATTGCCAATTTGTGTTCTCAGATATTTAACCAATACCGCCTTCAAAAATCTTTTTATCTTGCTTTATTTTCACTCCCTAGCTGGTAAATTATTTTGTGCCATTTTTATGTTTTGTACAAAATAAAGAAAGTTCTGCTAAACTTCTTAATTTTAACTTCGGTTTGAACCTTTCACCATTGTAAATGTTTTGTTTGGAGTAACCATTAATAAGTTTCATATAATTTTAGAAGTTTTTGATTTCTTTTGAAGCTTCCTGAAGGCGAACAAGTTCGCTTCTTTCTCATTGTTCAAAATTACTGACACTAAAATAGTCATATTTATTTACCTCTGTCATATCTTCTGGACAGCAGTTGATAAGGTCCCTCTATTAGTATTTGTTGGATGGATTGAAACTAGTGTCTCATCTGGAAGCTAGATTTGTGTTTTATGATTTTCATCTTTCCCCCTCTTATTCCCCCCCTCACCCAAGGCTGGTGTCATTCAGATTTACACTTATTGTTATGACTTAACAGTGCAACCATCTTTATTGATTATTCATCAAGGATGTCATACTTTGGTCATTTATTTTAAACTGCGTCAAAAATGTATTATAGTGTACCAATAGGATTGGATTAATAACCTATTGAATTGTTTGACAGGCACAATTGGGATCTGTCAGTATCAAAGATTACGGTAGATACAATTTTACAGCTCAGATACAGGCCATTCAACCTAAATGCTCGGAACTGTGAAGGGCCGTCGAATTGTGTTGACTTTTGATCTGTTTGTAGAAATGCCACCTGACTTGCTGAATATAGGAACATCAGCAGGAGTAGGCCGTTGACACCTTGCACGTGGTCTGCCATTCTAGATCATAAGTGATCACTTACCTTTAATGCCATATTCCCACACTCTTCCAATAACACTGAATCTTACTTTTTCTTTCGTCTAAGTGCAAGTTGCGTTGAGCTTCTTATAGGATTTCTTGCTGCGAGGCATGGGTTTCTCACCCTATCTTAACAAACTTGCCTCAGTAATTACCTAACATGCTCCAATGAAATATCTTGTATCTGATTGGCACCTAACCTTAGCTGGCACAGTTCCCCAACCAACTCTCCATTGAATAGATATCCACATTTAATGATAAAATTAGTAATTTTAATATATAAGACAAGGTCAGCCAAATTGTACTAAGACTAGCTACTTGCAGGAAAA
The DNA here is from genome assembly GCF_030684315.1 of Stegostoma tigrinum. Lineage (NCBI taxonomy): Eukaryota > Metazoa > Chordata > Chondrichthyes > Orectolobiformes > Stegostomatidae > Stegostoma > Stegostoma tigrinum. The sequence continues at coordinate 126,697,100 of NC_081358.1, read as the reverse complement.
TCTACCTTAGAGCAATGGTAGTCATTCAAAAAGGACATAGTGGACGTGCAGGCCATGTCATTTCAACATTTTCCTATAGGGATGAAGAGCGGGACCAACAAATCCAGGAGAAGAAAGGACGCTTATGCCAGATATTGAGTGCTTATAAACAGGAGGAATTGTAGAAGTGTATAGAAATATCATGGGTTACTTAAAGAAAAAGAAAGTGAAGAGGGAGTATTTAAAAACAAAAACACTGATGGGTAAGGAAAAATCCAAAAGCATAGAGGGTAGGGATAAAATAGAGATCTGTAAGCCAGTATTTCTAACATCAATGATGGGTGAAAACTTGGAAAAGATTCTGAGGGACAGAATTAAGCTCCAGTTGGAGAGGCAAGGATTAATGAAGGAGTGTCAGTATGGCTTTGTCAAGGAGATATCATGTCGATTAAACTTGACTGAATTATTTGAGGAGGTGACTAGCTAGTTGTATAGGGAGGATGAAGCAGTTGATGTAGATTATGTGGACTTCAGTTAGACTTTGATAAGACCTCAGGTCAATAAATATGGAGCTAGAAAAGCACAGCAGGTCAGACAGCATCCAAGGATATGGAAAGTCAACATATCAGGCCGAAACCCTTTCAAGAAGAAAGAGCTCATGGGATCCAGGGCAATTTTGCAAATTTGATCCTAAGCTGTCTTAGGGGCAGGAAACAGGGGCTAATGGTCAAAGAGTATTTTTGTGTTTTGAAGCCCATGTGTACCACAGTGTTTGATGATGGGTCCCTTCTATTTGTGTTGTACGCAATGATCTTGAAGCAAATTTAGGAAGTTTGATTTGTAAATTTGCAGATAATCTAAAAATTGCTGGTGTGGTAGGTAACAAAGGGGAAAACCTTCGGCTACAGGATGATATAGACAGGCTGCTCGGATATGTGGAACAGTGGCAGATGGAGTTTATTCCTGAGAAGTGTGAGGCTGATGCATTTTGGGAGAAGTAACAAGGCAAGGAAGTACACTTGCTAATCTCTCCTTAGTAGAGGGGTCAATAACCAAGGATCATAGATTTAAGATAAGAGGCAAGAGAATTAGAACATAGAACGTTACAGCGCAGTACAGGCCCTTTGGCCCTTAATGTTGCGCCAACCTGTGAAACCAATCTGAAGCCCATCTAACCTACACTATTCCATTATCATCCATATGTTTATCCAATGACCATTTAAATGTCCTTAAATTGGTGAGTCTATTACTGTTGCAGGCAGGGTATTCCACGCCCTTACTACTGTCCGAGTAAAGAACCTACCTCTGACATCTGTCCTCTATCTGTCACCCCTCAATTTAAAGCTACATCCCCTCATGCTAGCCATCACCATCCAAGGAAAAAGGCTCTCACTGCCCACCCTCTCTTTAATCCTCTGATCATCTTGTATGTTTCTATAAAAAAAAATTCACCCACTGGATAGTGGGTATCTGGAACTCATTGCCTGAAAAGGTGACAGAGGTGGGAACCATCACAGTATTTAAGAAATATTTAGACGTATACTTGAAAGTTAAACCATACAGATCTACAGGCCAAGTGCTGGGAAATGGGATTAGCATAGATAGTTGCTGAATGACTGGAGTGAACACAATAATCTGAAGAGTTCTTTCTGTGCTGTAACATGGCATGACCCCAAGCAGTTATCACCAGCCATGTGAATGCTGGGATGCCTTTTTTTTAAAAAAGGTCTTGCTGCTTGTCTGATGCTGTCTGGCTGCTGTATTCCTCAGCTCCACATTTGTCATCTCTGACTGCAACATCTGCGGTTCTTGCTACCTCTTACCCCTGCTGTTATTTTCTATATTTCTAAAATCCACTCTTTGGTCAATCTTTTGGTTATCTGACTTAATAGCTCCATAAATTACTCCATGTATTTTGTTTGGCTCTAATTTTGTGGAACAGCTTGGGATGTTTGACTATTATTGCTACTGTTATTTTATTTCTATACAGATGCACGTAACGGAAATATTGTTTGGAAATGTTTTTCTGAGCACGATTTAAAATCATTGTTTATTTTCCTCTAGTGTAAAATCAACAGTGCCTTGACATCATTCCAAACTGCATTAGAACTAGCTATAGATCAACGAGAAATCCAACATGTGTGCTTGTATGAGATAGGTAAGTGTTTTATATCCATGCGTTGAGGTTTATGACGGGGATTTAAAAGGAGTATTTTTAACCTGATTGAATTATTACCTGGATAATGTTTCTCTGTGCAGGATGAAGTGAGATCATATTGTGCACAGGACTGCTTTTAAATGCATCCAAGGTAAATGTGCACCTAACATGCATATCTATAGTACTCATGCAGCACAGTTCAAGTAATGAAAATTCTCCTGGGGTTTGGTGGGAGGGAAAGGAAAGGAGAAGTTAAAATGAAAGGTAAGTCAATGAGGTCTTTTATGATTTTAAATGGCTCAAAAGTGAGATTCCTGGAGTTGGAAGCTTGAAATGAACTACTATGGCTCAATCAATAATTTAATATAAACTGGGTAGGTCTACATAACTCGTAGTCTGTTTTGGTCAGTCAGTCTTGTCACCAATGGAACCCAGAGGGTAGGTGTGTCACTGGAGTCAGGAATATTTCCCACTTGATTTCTATCTGGATTTTCACTTAACATTTCAGGTTTTAAACATTGCTGAAAAGAACGGAGTCATTGAAGCTTTTCATCTTGCACTCATTAGGGCTGGCATACAAGAAACAGGGCTTTGAAAGAAAACACTAATTTATTCAGCATGAGAAGTGTATGTTAATCACTTGGGCCATGGGTGGCATAGAGAGGCAACTGGAGAATTAACTGGCAATCTAAATTAGCTGATTAACCACAATCCTGACACGCAGATTCTGTTTGGTCAAGATGTTTACATGGGTAATGCAGAAGACATTTATAGTGTTCTTACAGTTTCTCATGTGGCAATACACGGAATGCCCTGAATCAGGCCGTGCTTGTAAATCTCTGAATGCAGAACCATTGTTCTCTATTGGACGCCATTTACTAAATATTCCCCATGGTGCCAAAAATTATAGTGGAAACTGATGTATAATTATGGATGACAGAGCATCTTTCTCTTACCCTCTCTTCTCTGTATCCTCTCTCGTCTCCCCCTCTCCCTTCCCCCTCTCTGGGTCTTTTCAGCACTGGCAAAGAGTCATACCAGATCTAAAACAACATCTCTGTTTCTCTCTTCAGATCTTACTTTGGACCTTCTGAGTTTCTTCGGTGTTCTGAGTTTGGTCGCTTTCTAAGCCGCATTTCTTGTTTCCGGTTCTAATGAGTGCCAGACTAAAAACTGTTGACTTCTTTCTTTTAGCAATGGGTCATCTCTTTACTATCAAGCAATCATTTCAGATTTTTTCCCCCTTCAGACATGATAGACTACTTAAAACAAACACAAAAATTGCTGGAGAAACTCAGCAGGTCTGGCGACATCTGGAGTGAAATCAGAGTTGATGTTTGAAATACGGTGACCCATCTTCGGAACCTCTTCATTACCAGTTGTGAAGGAAAGTTGCTTCACTCAAAACATTAACTTTGTTTCTCCACAGGTGCCGCCAGACCTGCTGAGTTTCTACAGCAATTTCTGTGTTTGATTTAGATTTCTAGCATCGCAATTCTGTTTTACCTATCTCATCGACTCACTTAATTTCCTTCGTATTTGTTTTGAAAGCCCTGAGTTTCTTATTTCAAGTCCTTGATGGTATTAGTAAACTGTATGGGGTTTTATTTTTTGAGACTACTAAAATCATGGGTCTATTGACAGTGACCTTAACAGTCTGAGTTTGGCTATTGGAAAAGCCTACTCCCAGTGTAGAATACTGAGATTAGCCTGAAGGTGGCCATCTGGAGACTCTAGTCTAGGTGGACCTAGATGTTTGAAAAAGTTAAAGAAGGTAGGCTTTGGTGATTGTTTGTACTTGGGGAGAGTGGAAGTCTTTGGTGGAATTAGAGCACACGGTTAAAAGTCTGTGACTTATGCTAAAAGAAAGAAATGTGTCTTCTCTGTGATTTACGTTCTATTGTGCACAGTTATGCCAAACACTTATCAGTAAATTCCTATCAGCAGATGTTCATTGAAGCCATTCAGTGTGTGATGTTTGTGTTTTTTCTTTTTTCTAAATGTTCGTCTTGCTTCATGAATTCAGGCTTCTGATGCAGATTTATATGAGAAAGATGTCAGCCGACTGAACGGGAATGGGACCTAAAATGGCAGCAATATGGGCAAAGTGAAAAGGAAAACGTTTATTTCAGATATCTAAAGGAACAGAGTAATATTCGGAAAGACTATATGAATTGAAATATGTAATATTGCATTTGGTCAGGTTTTGAGGTGAGAGGGGAAAAGTAGATTTGAATTTAAGGAGTGGCGTATGATTTTATAATGTGTAAGTACATGAAGTAGATGCAGCTTTAAAATGTATCAAATTGTCATTAGCTGTTTTTCGTTTATATTTGTATTTAATCTGAACTTTGTTCTTATTCTCAGGTTGGTGTAGCATGATAGAAATGAATTTCAGGGATGCATACAAGTCTTTCGCAAGACTTAAAAATGAATCCAGGTGGTCTCAGTGTTACTATGCATACTTGACTGCAGGTTTGTTCCAATACTGCACATTTTAATTTGCTTTGTAAAAAGAATGCAATAAATAATGTTAGTCGAGTACCAGAAGATCATGGTACTGTACATCTTTGTTAATGTGAAATGTTCTTGGTAGAGACCATTCCTTTCAAATTCAAGATCAGATTCCTGGTTGTGAAAAGAATTATGCAATAAGATTTAACATTTAAAGAGCTCTGATGTACAAGAGTTACACATTGCAAGTACTCCCAATTTACAACTAATGTAATTAGTAAGCACTTGTGCTTTCAACCTTATATTTTGTAAGCACTTGTGCTTTCAACCTGAAAATTTCACTCGAGCATTTTTTGTTCTATCATTTACTCCCAAGAATTCTCCTGCACTATTCCCTAGAAAAGGGTAATGTTGCCATAGTCTTAACAGATCACAGGGCTGCACTCTCATTAGAGAGAGGGAGGCCTGGTGGTTGTCACCAAACCTCAGGCGAGAGGCGAGAGTGAGGAGGACAGTCTTTCCACCAGTGTGGGAATTGAACCCATGCTGTTGGCATCATGCTGAAGTATGGGATTTCTTGTGATCATCTACTAGCCACTGGCTAGCTGAACCGTCCAATTCTCCTTTAGCACTTCACAGTGGTGAGGTGAGGTGAGAGTGACAGCCCGTCATATCAAGGCTGCATTCAACCAAGTGTGGCGTCAAGGAGCCCTAGCAAAACTGGAATCCAGTGGGAATCCAGCAGCAAACTGTCTGCTTTTGTAGTCATACCTGTTACATAGGAAGATGCTTGTGGTTGTTGGAGGTCAGTAATCTCAGCTCCAGGGTATTTCTGCAGGAGTTCCTCAGGGTTGTATTCTAGGCTTAATCATCTTCCGCTCTTCATCGATGACCTTACCTCCATCATAAGGTCAGAAGTGGGGATGTTTGCCAATAATTGTACAGTGTTCAGCACCATTCAAGGCTCCTTAGACACTGAAGGAGTCTATGTCCAAATGGAACAAGATCTGGACAACATCCAGGTCTGGGCTGACAAATGGCAAGTAACATTCGTACAACACAAATGCTAGGCTATGACTGTCACCAATAATAGACAATCTAACCACCACCCCTTGACATTCAGTGGTGTCACCATCAGTGAATCTGCTACTGTCAACTTTCTGGGAGTTATCATCGACCTGAAACTCAACTGGACTCACCCCATAAACACTGGCTACAAGACCAGGTCAGAGGCTACGAATACTGAGGCGAGTAACACACCTCCTGACTCCCAAAGCTTGTTTGCCATCTAAAAAGCACAAGCCAGGAATGTGATGGAATACTCCCCACTTACCTGGATGGGTGCAGCCCTAACAACACTCGAGGCTTGACACCATCCAGGACACAGCAGCTGCTTGATTGGCACCACATCCACAAACATCCACTCCCTCCATCATCACCGCTCAGTAGCAGCAGCGTGTACTATCTACAAGATGCACTGCAGAAATTCACCAAAGATCCTCAGACAGCACCTTCAGGAATGGGGCAACAGATATATGGGAACACCATCACCATCAAGTTCCCTCCAAGCCACTAATCATCTTGACTTGAAAATATATTGCCGATTCTTCGCTGTTGCTGGGTCAAAATCCTGGAATTCCCTCGCTAAGGACATTGTGGGTCAACCCATAGCAGGGATCTGCAGCAGTTCAAGAAGACAGCTCGCTACCACCTTCTCAACGGGCAACTAGAAATGGGTGAGAAATGCTGGCTCAGCCAGCTATGCCCACATCCTACAAATGAATAAATTCATGGCTCTTACTGCATTCTTACTTAGTGATCTCAAATCAGAAAATACCCTGATAGCTTTTTTTATACTGGTTTACAGGTTTGGGCACATTCTCTCTCTCTCTGTCATCTTCTGCTGCTCTAGATCCAGACTTTAAATGCCTGTATGTGTGAGAAATCACTCAGTTTAGAAAACCCTGTCAAAAAAAACCTATAACAGTGTGACACACTTGGATGCCCTGAAAGAGACTCAAACAACTATTTCCCAGTCCAAAACTTCCCCTTACTCCTGGCAAAGCATATGAATATTTTTGACCCCTAAATGCAAAGAGAGAGGCCATTGTTTAGGTTATAATTCATTACATTACAACCTCCTTAAAGCAAACATAGACCAGCCTTTGAATTTGCAATTACTTTCGGTTTGTTTATAGTTTCACAAACCAGATGTTTGTCTTCTATTGTGCAATTAAAATGTTTGGTTCCCAAAGTAAAAGTTGTATTCCTAAAAATATTAATTGTTAAATTTAGTTATGCGTAATTAGTGAAAAATAGTTTTAATGATGAATAAAAGTTAATTGGAATGTGGCCCAGAATCTAATACCGTCTTTTTTACATTTGCTTCACTTTTACTTTATTACTGCACAGTTGTGTGTTTATATTTTGACCTGTTGCATAAAATGAGATTTTTTGTAATTCTTTGATCAAGCATGCCAGGGAGCAACAGGTGAAACTGACAAGGCACAAGACGTATTCATTGAAGTCCAGAAGTTATTCAGGAGGAAGAATAATCAAATTGAGCAATTTTCCTCCCGAAAGGTAGACTGACGTGGTTTAGTTTTTCTTTAATTTCTCAAATGGAGAGATGAATAAATGCTTCTGTATAAGAATTGATTAGCAATTTTGAAATTAATGGTTCACATATTCTTTATTGGGGCCGGATGCCCATTGCACCTGAGGGCATTGTTTAAAATAAGGAGTCTCCCATTTAAGGCAGCGTCAGAGTCATTGGGAAAAACAGCAAAGGAAAAGGTCTTTCAGCCAATTGTGTCCATGCTGGTGAAAGCAAACCGCTTAACTTTTCTCATCCCATTTTCCAACACAGTGGCCCATACCCTTGTACTTCTTGGTATTTCAAGTACATACCTAAATACTACTTGAATGTTATGAGAGCTTCTGCTTCTACCACCCTTTATAAGCAGTGAGTCTCACCCTGTAGGTGGGAAGAGAAGTTGTTCACATCACCTCTGAACCTCCTGCACCTTACCTTAAATCTGTGTCAAACAGCTTGGAAACAGACCCTTAAGTCTGTCTAATTCGAACTGTGCTCCCAAACTAAACTAGTCTCACCAGCCGGTGTTTGGCCTATATCCCTCCAAACCTGTCCTATTCATAACCTTATCCAAATGTTTTTTAAACATTGTAACTGTACCTGCATCCACCACTTCTATGACCTCTCCATTGAGGGGAAAGTTCCCTTCAGTCTCCTCTGCTCCAAGGAAAACAGTCCCAGTCTGTCCAGTATCTCTTTATGACCAAAACTCTTAAATCCAGGCAACATCCTGGTAAATCTCTCCTGACCCTATCACACCCCTCTTCTAATGTGGAATCCAGAACGACACTCAGTACTTTAGCTGTGGTCTAACCAATGTTTTATACAGTTCGAACATAACCTCCCTGCTCTTAAATTCTATGCCTCGACTAATTAAGTCAATTATTCCGTACAATAATACAAAGAACTGTGCATGCTGGAAATCTGAACTCTTCTGCCCTGAAGAAGGGTCACTGGACTAAAAACTTCAACTCTGCTTTATGTCCAGAGATGCTGCCAGATTTGCTGAGTTTCTCCAGTAATTTATGATTTTATCCCATGTGCCTTTTTAACCACTCAATCTACCTGTCCTGATATCTTAAGAGACCTGAGAGCCTGCACACCAAAATCAGTCGGATGCTCAGTGCTTTCCAGGGTCTTGCTGTTCATTATAGTGTTCCCTTGCTCTGTTTGTTCTGCCCAAGTGTAACACCTTACAATCATCTCGATTGAGTTCCATTTGACACAGATCAGCTTAACAAACTGATGGAGAAAATCTGCTCCTATTTGTGAAGGGCGTATATGGATCTGCAGAAACCAAACCCCGTGGATACTGAAAGATTGGAAATGCTTGGCAGATCAAGCAGCATTGTAGACAGAGAAACCATCTTTAAAATTTTAAGATAACAAGGTGTAGAGCTGGATGAACACAACAGGCCAAGTAACATCAGAGGAGCAGGAAGGTTGACGTTTCTGATGAAGGGTCTAGGCCCAAAACGTCAGCCTTCCTGCTCCTATGATGCTGCTTGGCCTGCTGTGTTCATCCAGCTCTACACCTTGTTATCTCGGATTCTCCAGCATCTGCAGTTCCTATTATCTTTAAAATTTTGATGTGGTTTTTGTTTTGTTGGACCTGACTCACATGTTAACTCTGTTTCTCTCCAGAAACTGCTAAACTTGATGAGTAGTGCCAGCAATTTCTATGGGTTTGTTGTCCTTTTTTTAAAAAGAAGCAAAATTAATTTTTTTTTAATGTTCATTAATTTCTGTGCAGGCTGAAAGATTCCAAAAGGAGAAGCCCACCAAAGAATTATGTGTCCTTGCTGTCATTGAAGTGCTGTATTTGTGGAAAGCACTTGCCAATTGCTCCCCTTCGAACCTGCAGCGAATGAATCAAGGTAGCCTACTATTGCAGTATTAAACAGGAAAGCTAAAGAGACTGTGTTTTTCTTTCTTTAGAGATGCTGCTAAAGTTATCATTTTCAAACTCTAGTTCTGTAAAAGAGTCATAAGGTTCTTAAAATGTTAACTCTTTCTTTCTCCACGTGTGTTGTCAGACGTGCTGGGTTTGTTCAACATTGTTTTATTTCAGATCTCCAACATCTGCAGTACTTTACGTTTATTTGAACCTACAACTTCACACAGGTTTCGTTGTGTAGTATGTTGAGAGTCTAAGCACAGAAACGGTCCATTTGACCCGCAGTCTTGTTGAGCAGCCAGAGTACAGGCAATGGCTGAATTAATACCTCTTGCATGGTAATAATTCTGTGATTTATATGAAAATTCGAGTTTACACAGATAACATGGTGTAAAAATTGCTATGCAGGCTGACTAAATGATTCACAGCTAGTTTGCTAAATTCTGAACAAGCTATATTGAAATTAATTCTTGTCTACAATCAAAAAAGGGATGATAAAAATCTTTTTCAGAAGAACAGAAGCAGCAGTAAATGCTACAGCCCCTAAAGCTACCCTGTCATTGCAAGTGATTGTTGCAGAATGTATACACAAACATTGGCTGCCTCCCCTATCCCTGTATACCCTGGTTTGTTAGTATCCAAAACTCTAACTGTCTCTGTCTTGGATTTACATGATGACTTCATAACCACAGCTCCCTGGAATAAATAATTCTAAATATTTACAACTTGTTGGATGAAGACCTCAACTCGGTCCTCAGTGATTCTGAATCTATCGCCCCAGTACTGTAGATAGAGTGGGATGGGATGCTCTGCAGAGAGTCGGTGCAGACTTAATGAGCTGAATGGGCCTCTTCCTGTAGGGGTTCTGTGAAGCTTCTGGACGACAGAACACAATTCTTTGAGAATGCCTGTTAGCAGGAGGAAGTGCGGAAAGGGAGCCAAAAAAGAAATGCCAGAGATTTCAAGGTCAAGGATCAATTCATCTCCTGGAAACACATGTCAAATGTAAGATTCAAGAAGCTGAATCAGCCTCATTAGCTAGATAGCTACTCAGAGAACCCATGATCAGTGACACAGCATTTCCTAGGTGGACAATCATACTCGTTAGTGAGTGGTTACCAGCAATTTAACAAAACAATGAGTAACCCCTGTCATCTAAACACGTGCTTTTCCAATATTTCAAGATCAAGTTAAGACATTTGATGTGACAAGATGGAAACAAATTGCAAACTGCTTGATGACCGCTTAAAGCCACATCACTATTAGATTTGTTTTGTTCAATCAGCATAATTTTATCTGTATTGCACAAATTTAAAAAAAACTTACCTATTTCCCTGAATTCACTTGTTTGATTTAGAACAAAAGTATAATTACCCACCTGTCTTCTAACCTTCTGGGTATGGTAAAACTTTAAACTTGCCACTTCATCAGAAGTGAATGTTGTATTCATCACCTTATCTGAAATATTTATTTCCATCACTGTGCCAGTTGGATGTGCCAGCAGGATACCTGACAAGACTTGCAACAGAGAATCTATTGAGGAAACAGTCAGTGTCTATTTCAAAACAGATCTACCAATTGAAGCAAACTCCACTCAAAATGCAAACGACAGCAGTCTCCTAATTAAGTAGGATAATTTTGTGAGCAAGATAATCTTTGGAGGAGGATAGTAGTAGAGTCCTGTTACAGCAGTGTTGTCTGCAGGGGGATCTGAAAGGGGAAATTAAGCACTTATTTCCATTCTGGCCAGGATTAGTAGGGTCTGACGCACTGTACACCTCCTTGTCTCCAATCTTGCCTCCCACTAACATCACAGCATACTGGGTGTGATACTCTTTGAATTTACTGAATAGTTATTTATTAGCTTGTACATTGTGAGATAGCATCATTGCCTAAAATCTATTGGTCCTCTCGATGCTTTATGTAAATAGGCTTTGCTTTGCATTTGAGTGCAGCCCTGACCATTATGTTCCATAGGAAACTTGGCACATTGACAGTTTGAAGCTCCTGATTCTTGTTGAATTAATTATGCATGAAACCACCAGAAAGAGAATATTTAATTTGATTTAACCAAAGGTTGGAGGTGTCGTTGACAGTATAGAGGGCTGTTGTAGGCTGCAGCGGGACATTGACAGGATGCAGAGATGGGCTGAGAGGTGGCAGATGGAGTCCAACCTGGATAAATGCAAGGTGATGCATTTTGGAAGGTCAAATTTGAAAGCTGAGTACAGGATTAAGGATAGGATTCTTGGCAGCGTGGAGGAACAGAGGGATCTTGGTGTGCAGATACATAGATCCCTTAAAATGGCCACCCAAGTGGACAGGGTTGTTAAGAAAGCATATGGTGTTTTGGCTTTCATTAACAGGGGGATTGAGTTTAAGAGTCGTGAGATCTTGTTGCAGCTCTATAAAACTTTGGTTAGACCGCACTTGGAATACTGCGTCCAGTTCTGGTCGCCCTATTATAGGAAAGATGTGGATGCTTTGGAGAGGGTTCAGAGGAGGTTTACCAGGATGCTGCCTGGACTGGAGGGCTTATCTTATGAAGAGAGGTTGACTGAGCTCGGACTTTTTTCATTGGAGAAAAGGAGGAGGAGAGGGGACCTAATTGAGGTATACAAGATAATGAGAGGCATAGACAAAGTTGATAGCCAGAGACTATTTCCCAGGGCAAGAATGGCTAACACAAGGGGTCATAGTTTTAAGCTGGTTGGAGGAAAGTATAGAGGGGATGTCAGAGGCAGGTTCTTTACGCAGAGAGTTGTGAGAGCATGGAATGCGTTGCCAGCAGCAGTTGTGGAAGCAAGGTCATTGGGGTCATTTAAGAGGCTGCTGGACATGCATATGGTCACAGAAATTTGAGGGTGCATACATGAGGATCAATGGTCGGCACAACATCGTGGACTGAAGGGCCTATTCTGTGCTGTACTGTTCTATGTTCTATGTTCTAATCTGTAACAATATTAACCAAGTATGTGCTCCTGAGATGCTGCTTGGCCTGCTGTGTTCATCCAGCGTCACACTTTGTTATCTTGACCAAATACTGCATGTTGAGTATGTGTAGTTTTGCAATAGTATAATCTGAGAATATGTTGTTTATTTTATCGGAATGAATGCAAGCAAAATGAATTTTGTGAGATTTACTAAAAGTAGTAATCCTTCACAAAGTATGCATTTTCCAGTTACTTTTTCCTATAATGAATGACTTTTATTCTGAATGGAACATGAACAGTGAATCCGGTTTTATAACAGACAATCCAATGTGTCCTTTTATGCAGCTTGTCAAGAAATGCATGAGCCATTAACGATTGGGTTAAAACACCTACTCCTTGGTGCAATACACAAATGTCTAGGAAATTCAGATGGTGCTATTCAGGTGTGTACGTACGGTTTGTCTTTAACAGGTCAACATGTGCTGTAAAGCACTCTAAGATTTGAATTTTTTTTCTATTCATCACCAACACATTCAGTAAAATTAAGCACAGTAAGAAACTTATTATTGTACAGGTAGATTTACAACTCAATTACTGCTTTGCTGCTCTAAATAAAATTGGCTTATGTTAATGCTGCCTGGTCTTACAATTGTATCCTGTAACTTGCTTGTAAGGAAAAATGCACTTGAAAACCCCAAACTTCACCAAACTGTAATGGTAATACTTGCCACAGTTTTTGACATCTCATTTTAAGTCCTTCTTCTATCCCCGTCCAGCTATGGTTGCATGGTGTTATCTGTGTATAGAAATAAATGTGAAAACACCTGTTCAATACATAATGACATATTCTGTAATACATATTTATATGCCAATATGAGCTACATGTTTCCACATTGTAACTTGGTTTCTTCTTGCAGTTCTTTCAGCTAGCGATAAAGGATGAGTTGAGTCGACAGAACAGTGCATACATACAGCCGTATGCTTGCTATGAACTTGGATGTCAGTTATTAGAAAATCCAGAGGTATGTAAATCCAGCATTAGACAAAGCTAGCTAAATGTTACATCTCCTCCATTTTACAGACTCTATTTGACAAAGAATTGTACTACAAATTAGTGGGTGTTATCAAAGCTGTAACTATTTGTAAACCTGAAAGTATTACACATACTGTTAATCCATGTTTGACAGCTATATTGATTTTCTGAGCATTTAGTTTTTAATTTACAATATATACCCAGATTCTTAAGGGTTTAGTTTTATTTGTCTGATTTAACTGTTCCTACTCATGACCCAAATTTCACATAGACTTTGTGAGGCAATGGAAGCAGTACATTGTATAATGGCATATCCAAATTTGCTGATGGCACAAAGTTATCAGCATTGCAGATCGTGTAGATTATAGCATTAAAATTATAAAGGGTTATTGATGGACTGGGTGAATGGGCAGAATTGTGGCAGGTGGAGACCAGTGTAAGCAGGTGTGAGGTTATCCGTTTTGGACCAAGAAAGGATAGAGCAGGCTACTATCCAGATAGTATGAAATTAAGTACAATAGATGTCCAAAGAGACTTGAGCTATCTCTGGCTCCTCCCTTACCTTCCTCGACATCTTGTTTCAATTTCCAGGGTTAGACTGGACACTAACATCCACTATAAACCCACCAACTTACCTGGACTATACATCCTCGCACAGATTTTTAAAATACCATGCACAGTGCAGAAAATCAAGAAAGCTAATGGGATGCTGGCCTTTATATCCAGAAGACTGCAGTATAAAGGCACAGAATTTACACTGCAGCTATACAAATTCCTGATTAGACTCTACTTGAAGGACTGTAAGCAGATCTGGGCACCACACCTTAGGAATGATATATTAGCCTTGGAGGGAGTACAGTGTACATTTATAAGAATAATTGCTGGACTTCAGAGATTAAGTTATAAAGAGGGATTATGCAAATTAGGCCTCTTTGCTCTCGAATTTGGAAGATTAAGCAGTGATCTGATCAAAGTCTTCAAGATATTAATGTGAAAATATAGTAGGTAAAGATAAACTGTTTCCACTTGTTGAGGATTCTAGAACTAGAGAGTATTGTTAAAAAATCAGGGCCAGACCATTTAGGAAGTGGAGGTTTGGAACGATCTTCCACAAATTGAGGGAGTGGTCTAGTGGTCTTCCCGCTGGACTGTTAATCTGGAGACCAAGATAATCCCACCACGGCAGATGGTGGAATTTAAGTTCAATAAAAAAAATCTGGAATTAAAAATCTAATGATAACCATAAATCTGTTACCAATTTTCGGGAAAAACATCCTTCCCTGGTCTGGCCTACACACGACTCCAGACCCACAATGATGTGGTTGACTCATAACTGCCCTCTGGGCAATTGTGATGAGCAATAAATGATGGTCTAGAAGTGACGCCCTCATCCCACGTATGAATAAAGAAGAAAAAATGGCAGGGGATGCTGGATTAGTTGTTAATTTGAAACTTTGATTAAGCAAATGTATGGAGCTATGCCACAGCTTAGCCACGATCTCACTGAATGACAGAACAGGGTCGAGGCCTGTTCCTGTTTTAAAACCTTAAAGTTATTCTCTAGAGATGCTGTATTATTGAATGTAAATAATAACTTGCATTTGTGACTTTATTGACATTATTTTGGCGAAAGATATATTGTTAATGTGTTTACTGTTTTTTTAACAATAGACTTTGGATAAAGGCAGAACTTTACTGTACCAAGCCAAGGTAAGTTAGAAACTCCTGTCCATTTTCTTTGTAGTTTGGATATTTTTGACTTTGGCAAAATCCTTGCATGAAAACACTGCAAGCAAACACCCAACCTTGTGAAGTGTATTACTGATTGACTGGCTACATATCTACCATGTTAAGGGCACTCCAGTCTAGATGAGTAGTAAAAGCAGATAATGACCAACTAATTTGTCCAGATTCATTTCACGCATGACCTTTCTAGTCAAGACAGTGAGAGACTTGTCCTGTTGAGTCACACAACATTTGAAGAAATGTCAGAAGTGTAAATACAATATGTAACTCACTGTGCCACCCACTTCTGCTAAACAGATTGCATTGATCTTTTCCAGTTTAAACTTAGTTACCAATATGCATCCTGAACAACTTTTCTTTTAACTCTTTTTTTTCTCATTTTCTTCAAGTCGGGATGGCCATCGGTACCTGCATGGGCCCTAGTTATGTCTGTCTCTTTGTGGAGTACATGGAAAATGACTTGTTCCAGGCCTATTTCAGCCGCTACCACAATTCTTTCTCAGATATATTGACAATATCATCAATGCTGCTTCTCTGTCTCTTCCGTAATTGGACAGGTTTATCGATTTCAATTCCGTCTTCCACCCTGCTCTCACCCTCACCTGGTCTATCTCTGACTCCTTCCTTCCCTTCCTTGACATCTCTGTTTTAATTTCCGGGGATAGACTGGACGCTAATATCTGCTATAAACCCACTGACTAGACGTCCTCACACCCTACTCCCTGTAAAGAGACCATTCCATTCGCCCAGTTCCCCTCTCTCTGTCACCATTTGTTCTAACGATGCCAACTTTGATGAGAGAGCGCCTCTGAAATGTCCACCTTCTTTCTCAACTGAGGATTCCCCAGCACAATTGTTGACAGGACCCTCAACCGGGCCTGACCCATCTCCTGCCCTTAAGCCGTCATTTCCTCCCTTGCTTAGCATAAGTGGTAGGGTTCCCCTTGTCCTTACCTACTATCCCACCAGCATCCATATCCAGAAGATCATTGGCTGCCATTCCTGCCACCTCCAGCAAGATGCCACCACCAGATACAGATATTCCCCTCTCTTTCCTTGTTCGCCTTCAGCAGGGATTGTTCACTCTGGGACACCCTGGTCCACTCTTCCCTTTCTTCCAACACCACCACCAACTGCACCCCCTGCCATAAATCCCCCCGTCTCACGGCACCTTCCACTGTAACCACAGGAGGTATAAGACTGATCTGTTTACCTCCTCTCTGTCCTCAGTATCCAAGTAGCCAAACTTACCTTCCGGATGAAGCAGCACTTTACCTGCACTCCACACAATCCAGTCTACTGCATTCGCTGCTCACAAAATGGCCTCCTCTACGTTTGAGAAAATGGGTGACCGTTTCTCAGAATACTTGCATTCTGTTCGCAAGAAAGACCCTGAGCTTCCAGTTACCTGCCACTTCAACACACCACCCTGTTCCCTGGCCAACATCTCTGTCTCTGACTTGCTGCAGTGCTCCAGCGAAGCTCAGTGCAAGCTGGAAGAACAGCACCTCGTTTTCTGCTTGGGGACCATGCAGCCTTCTGGACTCAATATTGAGTTCAATAACTTTAGGGCCTGACTTCTCCCATGTTGTTACCCTAACCCCCACAACCAGGCCTTGTTATCACACCACCTAATGTTAGCCACCAGCAGTCCCTGTTTAACAGCTATTCACCCTCCTAGCCAAATTGTTACCCACTCCTTCGTCAGTCCAACTGTTCTTCTCTCTCTTTGAGCTCTATCCTCACCTATCGTTTACTCCTTAGCCCCTCTCCTGACCCAGTCTTCTGCATATAAACAAACATTATCCAAACTTTCATCAGTTCTGGGGAAGGATCACAGACCTGAAATGTTAACTCTGGTTTCTCTCCACAGATGCTGCCAGACCTGCTGGGCTTTTCCGGCAATTTTTATTTTTGTCCCAATGTGCACTTTTTTTAAAAGTTCATTCATGGGATGTGGGCTTTGCTGGCTTGACTGCATTTATTGCCCGTCCCTAGTTACCCAGATATTTCCTAAGAATGAAAAATGTTGCTGCAGGTATAGAATCTCATACAAGCCAGGCTAATTGAAATAGTTGATTTTCTTCCCTGAAGGACATTAGTGAGCCAGATGACTTTTTCTTTGTTGACAACAATCAACATTAGGCAAATTTTTAATTCCGGTTTTTACTGAATTCACATTTCACCGTTGGCTATGGTGGGAATCAACTCATGTCCCTAAAACATTAGCCTCCTAGTAGCTTACTAGTCCACTACACCACTGCCTATATACATTATATACGGCACAAGGGCGGTTATTTGACCCAACTAGTCCATGTTGGTGTTTATGTTCCACATGAGCCCCTATTATAAAATACTTTTATGGTGTCGTAAATTGGAAATAGCACTTCACAGCGCTGACTCCTCTTGTCTCAAAGAACAAAGACTTACCATGAAAAAAAGATCCCTGTTTAGATGAAGTATAATTTGGTAGCCAAAATAGGAAGGTGGATTATTATCTGAATGGTGGTGGACTAGGAAAGGGGGAGGTGCAATGAGACCGAGTTGTCCTCTTACGCCAGTTGCTGAAGATAAGGATGCAGGTGCAGTAGATGATGAAGAAGGTAAGCAATATGTTGGCCTTCATAGAAAGAGGGTTAGAATACAGGAGCTAAGGGTGTTTAGCTGTGATTATACAGGGTGTTGGTACGAAAACACCTGAAGCATTGTGTGTAGTTTTGGACTCCTTCTCTGAGGAAGGATGTTCTGTTTATGGATGGAGGGTAACAAGGATTTACCAAACTGATTCCTCGGATAAGAGAACAAAAGTATATGGACAGGTTGTGTATCAGTTAGGACTCCTTTGCTGTAATTTAGAAGAATGAGTGGGGAGGTTCTAATAGATACCGATTAAAATTCTAACAAGACTAGACTGGTGAATGCAAGAAGCATATTTGTGATGACCAAGGAGTCCAGAACCAGGGAAATATAGTCATAAAAAAGGCTGTAGAAGAAGTGGCATGCCATAGGGAAAAATCATGAAAAATAGGAGTAAGAGGCTTTTTGGTCCACCATCCCGGTTCTGCCATTCATTTGGATCATGGCTAATTTTTGAACTCGGTCCCCTGTTCCCACTTTCTCCTATTGATACCTTTAGCCTTAGGAACGATATCTAAGTCCTTCTTGAAAATATTTTATGTTTTGCTCTCAACACCTAGCTGTGGTAGAGAATTCTACTGGCTTGCTACTCTCTGGCTGAAGACATTTCTCCTCCTCTCAGTCCTAAATTGCTTACCCTATAACCTTAGTCTGGGACCCTGATTCTGGACTCCCTGGTTATTGGGAACATCTTTCCTGTATTTACCCTGGCTACTCCTGTTAGAATGTTATAGTATTCTATGAGACTCCCCCAACTCCCACCACTACCACCTTCATTTTTCTGAATTCCAGCAAATATAATGCTAACTAATTCAATCTCTCTTCATACACCAATTTCATGTACGTGGACTCCCAAATTCCTATGTTTTGTATTTTTCTATAACCATTTCTTGTTTTAACTAATTTACAGCTACTCTGTCCTTCCTGCCAAAATGCGTAACCTTACAGCTTCCCATATTATGTTCCATCTGTCAATTCTTCGTCCACATATTTAACGAGGCCATATCCCTCTTCAGACTCTGTCATCATTACCACTTGCCTTCCTACCTACTTTTTGTTTCAGCCACAAACTAAATATATATATATATAATATTGATCACTGTGGCACTGCAACCCTTACAGGTTGCCATCCTGAAAATGTCCCTCTTACCCCAAGTCTATCTTTTGTTAGTTAGTCAGTTCTCCATCTATGTTAATGCATGACTATGGGCTCTTAAGTAACCTAAAGTTTAGTATCCTATCAAACAACTCTCCTGAAAATCTAAATACATTACATCCCCTTTATTCATCGGGCAATGCTCCCTCTGGTTTTTCTTGCTCCTGTGCAGACCGTGGGGCTTCTGGGAGCATGATTGATGTGCAAGGTTTCCCTGTGGCATGGCCACACAGTTTAGAGGCAGTGTAGGTCATAGACTGCAGAGAGATCAAGGAAGGAATGTTTAGGAACAAAAACAAAGTTGCTGGAAAAGCTCAGCAGGTCTGGCAGCATCGGTGGAGGGAAAAACAGAGTTAACTTTTCGGGTCTGGTGACCCTCCCTCAGAAGGAATGTTTAACTTTGTCACACGCAGAGGGGATACCTTTATAAATTAATTCATGGGATGTGGTGATTGCTGGCTAAGTTAGCATTTATTGCCTTTGAAAAGTTGGTGATCAGCTGCCTTATTGAACCTCTGCAGTTCTTGGTGTGAGGAACACCCCAGAAATATTCTTTTATAGAACAGAATCCCTACAGTGTGGAAACAGGTCCTTCAGCCAACAAGTCCACACCAACCCTCAGAGCATCCCACCCATACCCGTCCCCCAGTAACCCACCAATCTACAAATCCCTGAACACTACGGGCAATTTCCCATGGCCAATTCACGTAGTTTGCACATCTTCGGACTGTGGGAGGAAACCCACGCAGACACAAGGATAATGTGCAAACTCCACACAGACAGTCGCCCGAGGCTGGAATTAAACCTGGGCCCCTGGCACTGTGAAGCAACAGTGCTAACCACTGAGCCAACGTGCCAGGGAATTCCAGGATTTTGGCCCAGTGACACTGAAGGAATAATGATACAGTTCTATGTCAGGATGGTGTGTGGCTTGGAAGGGAATTTACAATTGGAGGTGTTCTTATGTATCTGCTATGGTTGTTCTTGATGGCAAATATTGCATGTTTGGAAGGGGCCATTGGCAGAAATGTTGCTGTAGTGCCTTTTGTAAACAGCGAACACTGTTTCCACAGTGAGTTTGATGTTTGAGGCAGTGGAAATTGGAGGCTGTGGATAGGGTACCAATGGCTTTATCCTGATGTTACTGAGCTTCATAAATGTTGTGGGAGCTGAGGCCATCAAGACCAGTGGAGAACATTCCATCATTTTCCTGATGTGCCTTGTAGAGGGGATAAATAGGCTTTGGACAGTTAAGAGGTCAACTACTTGGTGCAGAATTCCTCACGCCTTGTAGCCACTGTATTTATATGGTGATAATAAAATGTGAGGCTGGATGAACACAGCAGGCCAAGCAGCATCTCAGGAGCACAAAAGCTGACGTTTCGGGCCTAGACCCTTCATCAGAGAGGGGGATGGGGAGAGGGAACTGGAATAAATAGGGGGAGAGAGGGGGAGGCGGACCGAAGATGGAGAGTAAAGAAGATAGGTGGAGAGAGCATAGGTGGGGAGGTAGGGAGGGGATAGGTCAGTCCAGGGAGGACGGACAGGTCAAGGAGGTGGGATGAGGTTAGTAGGTAGATGGGGGTGCGGCTTGGGGTGGGAGGAAGGGATGGGTGAGAGGAAGAACCGGTTAGGGAGGCAGAGACAGGTTGGACTGGTTTTGGGATGCAGTGGGTGGTGGGGGGAAGAGCTGGGCTGGTTGTGTGGTGCAGTGTGGGGAGGGGACGAACTGGGCTGGTTTTGGGATGCGGTGGGGGAAGGGGAGATTTTGAAGCTGGTGAAGTCCACATTGATACCGTTGGGCTGCAGGGTTCCCAGGCGGAATATGAGTTGCTGTTCCTGCAACCTTCGGGTGGCATCATTGTGGCACTGCAGGAGGCCCATGATGGACATGTCATCTAAGATGACATCCCTTCCTCCCACCCCAAGCTGCACCTCCATCTCCTACCTACTAACCTCATCCCACCTCCTTGACCTGTCCGTCTTCCCTGGACTGACCTATCCCCTCCCTACCTCCCCACCTATACTCTCCTCTCCACCTATCTTCTTTTCTCTCCATCTTCGGTCCGCCTCCCCCTCTCTCCCTATTTATTCCAGAACCCTCACCCCATTCCCCTCTCATGAAGGGTCTAGGCCCGAAACGTCAGCTTTTGTGCTCCTGAGATGCTGCTTGGCCTGCTGTGTTCATCCAGCCTCACATTTTATTATCTTGGAATTCTCCAGCATCTGCAGTTCCCATTATCTCTGTATTTATATGGTGACTGGTTTGGCTTCTGGGAATGGTATCCCTAACAACAATTGCTGGAGCCCCAGCTGTCAATATTAAGGATGTTTAACTGAAGGGGATGGTAGGTTTGAGATTCAGATTTAGGTTTAAGTTTTATTGTCATGTGTACTCAAGGACTGGGTACAAGAGTACAGTGAAAAGCGTAGTGTGTTGACATACAGCGCCATCTATGGTACAAAGAAGCTTGGTACAAAATCTTAGTTACAGAAGTAGAAAAATAAGGGAATAAATTAAAAAGTTCATCACTACAGTCTTCTTAGTATAAAAGTAGAAAATGAAGAAAGTTTAAAAAGTCAAACACCACAGTCCTTTCTTAAGCCGTGAGTCTGCAGATGCTCCAGGCTGGGCTTTTCCTAAGAGGGCTCAGTCTCCCCGGCACTAGGGTGGACTAAGACCCGCCTGTGTTCGCCAGCTGCCCTTGCCACTAATTACTGCTGCTGTCCATTGGGCATGCCTGTTCTCACCAGCACTCACAAGGCTATCACCACTGACTGTTGTCTGCCATCTTCGGCTGCTCCAGGCCCATGCTGGGCCATCACCACTGCCATGCTCTGTTACCCCGTTAGCTGCCTTGCTACACAATCTCACTCCAGCATTACTCCGGACACTGATGAAGCCACAATGCTACCTTGTGTCCAACTGTCAAAGCTGGTTAGACCCTCTGTTATTGGAAATCAACAGTGCGGGGTCTTGCGTGGCGCAAATGTTACTTGCCCTTTACAACTTGATTTAGCATCACTTTGGTACTGTGATAGGGGAAGAATTCGGATTGGAGGGATTTATCAATTGAGTTCTGGAAAAGAAGTTTTAAAAAACACATTTTGGAAGTGAAAACACAGTCAAGACCCTCAAAAAGAAAAGGGATGCTGGGGATTTTCAAGGACAGAGGAAGAAACCAAGGGGATTTTTTTGTTTTGAGGAAAGTTTGATAACTACAGATTTAAAGGAAAGGGTGAGAGCAAACCATTTACAATATTGGTTAATGTGGGCATCAGGAGGGTAAGTTCGATTGTCAGATCAGTGGAAATAGAATTGAGGGATCAAGAGATGGATTGTCTTGAACAGGTGGACTTAGTGAGCATGGGAATAGATGGGAAAGGAAATTTGGAAAATACATAGGAAAGAACACGGAGTAGGAGTACTAGATAATTTTTGAAATTTGTGTAAACTTGCTGGCCCAAATAGCCATCTTCTTTTCTGTACAGTTCTGTGAATGAAAGATCATTCAGATCTATTCCTTACCAGCTGTAAGGTCATTGTCTTCCAATGATGTACATTTGCAGGATCCGGTCCTCCACACACAAGTTTTTAGAATCGTGGAATTATTCAGTATAGAATCGGTCATTTGGCCCTTAGAGTCCACACTGACAAAAGCCACTGTAAATCTGCACTCGTCCCATTTACCCTCACTAGGCCCAAAGCCTTGAATGTTATGACAAATCAAGTGCTTGTCTAATTACTTTTTAGAAGTTTCTCACCTCTACTACCCTCCCATCAGCGCATTCCAGATTCCCATCACCCTCTCAAATCCCCTCCAAACTCCCTGCCTTTCACCTTTGAAATTATGCCCTCTTATTACTGACCCTTCAACTAACCCTAACTCTCAACCTTTCCATATATTTACCAAGCTTTTCCTAGCCACAATCAGTTCTGAAGACAGGTCACTGAACCTGAAACATTAACTCTGCTTTCCTTCCACAGATGCTGCCAGACCTCCTAAGTTTTTCCAGAAATTTCTGTTTGTATTCACCCTGTCCATGCCACTCATATTTTACACACCTCTGTTACGCCTTCTCTGTTCTAAAGAAAACAATCTGAGCTTATGCAGCCTCTAATCATAGTTAAGATGCGCAGGCATCATCCTGGTGAATCTCCTTTATGTCTCTTCCAGTAAATCACATCCTGTTCAACTGTGTGTCAGGGTTAGGAGATAAACCTTTCACTTGAACATTTTTAATCTAGGTATTTCATGGGACCCATGTTAGATTGAGTTCCTTCTGGCTTCCAGTATCCTCAGACAATTGGTTCTTGCTGGTATGCATATATTTAATGTTCTAACTGGACAGTTTCAGAATGAGATTAGAGAACACAATTTTTGAAATCTTGAAGTAACTTTTAAACTTACACCATGCAAAACAGAGGCAAGTTAGTTATTTCTGAATATTCAGTGTTTACTTCTAATTATTTAATTCTGTGTCTGTGGATGCACCTTAGGTGACTTTACATTAATATCAATATATGATTGAATTTAAGCTGTCTTCAGCAGATGTTGGTGATTCAGAAAATTCATGTTATGCCTGTCAGTTAATTCTCATTTTCTTCTCTGCAGGAAGAGTTTTCTGGTTATGATTTTGAAAACCGTCTTCATGTGCGTATTCATACTGCGTTAGCATCATTGAAAGACGCTATTCCACAGTGATCTTTGCCAAATAGAAGTCCTCTTCAGTGCATATGTGATTGAACACAATCTGTTCCTGCACTTTATGCTGTAACTACATGGCAAAGGCAATAGTGGTTGGCCTGAGCTCATGAAGGCTGCCTTAAACCTAAGCATGTAGAATGTCTTTGGATGCATAGGGGCAGTTTCGCTGATAAATAAGATGCATTGAAGCTGTTGCTTCTTCATTTATAGGTAGTTAAATAGAAGCAGGCTTAGGGATTCCAAGGATTATCAAGTGGCCTTGCTTTTTTTCCCCAGTTTGATTGCAGTTCAACTGACACCTAACTGTAATATCAGTGCAGTTTAACAAAGCACAGAACTCATTTACATCACTTGGACAGATTCTGAATGTGCTTTGTTTAAGGTAGCAGAAGGTCAGGAAGGAAAAAGTGTTCATGGCTTTTGCCTGTTAATAGCCATATTTTTGTTGCACTAATTATATTTTTAATTTGCTGAGATTTTACACCACCGTTATTTTCAGATATGTAAAATATTGTTAGCACTTTTTAAATTCTCTTTTATATCAGACCCCACAGAACACCAGCAGCAAAGGACTTGAGTTCATTTCTGCTCAGGGTCATTTGTTAATTATGAATGAAAGGTGCAGTATCTGCAAGGTCTTTTTATTTAAAAGCTTCTTCAAACCTGTGATGCCGCTACACTAAGATGTTCTTTGAGATCTTCTGGTATACTTTTTAAACAAAAAATCCAAATACCTCAGTTGTAGATCAGATGCAAGAGAAACAAAATAAGTTGTAAAAATTCATACATTTTTAAAGGAAATCTTGAAAACAAGATAATGGACAAATGAAATTGTCTTGTAGCATCTCAGCATCTCTTTATCTACTGGTCGTTTTTTTGTCATATGATGGTATTCGTATCTGCTCTTAACAGGGTAAGTAAGATTTCATCCTATTAGATGATGCCTATGCTATATTTATCAATGGACCATTATCTGGGAGATGAGAGCCACTGAATAAGAACATAAACTGGATGCAGATATCATCTGAAAATACTACCATGTTTGGTGTTAAAATGTATTTTTTTTAAAAAAGTTCTGAGGCACGATCTAATAGTAATAAAATCACAAATAACATGGCTCCTGAATTCTACATAACCTTATGTGGCTTGTCCAACAGCCGTGAATGTTTATTGCACCAGGTTTCCCCGCTTCCTAAAGCTGTTGACTCTTTGCTGCGTTATGATTCCATAGGCACTGGTTGCCGGCTGATACCTTGTCCAACTGGCACAGACGTGAGGTCTTTCTGTTTGACTAAGCAGCTCACCTGAACTGTTGCTGGTTATGTTGGATTATTTATTTATTTCTGAATTTTCAGGTTGTTACTCAGCAAATAATTTTATTCGTGATTTAGAGCCTTGTCCTGTGTTTCTAAACTTAAGATCGTGGGATTTAAGTCCCCTTACTTAGATAGTAGTATAATTCTATAATGTGGCAATTTCTGTTTTATTTGAACAGTAAAATTAAATAACTGAGTTGTCTGACATGAGTAATGTAATAAACTAAATGTGAATCTTCTGATTTGATTATATTGGAGAATGTTACCAACAGTTTTGCTCTGGTACACACGTTACTCAGGGGACGGAAAGTTTTGAAATTACAAAAATGTTAATGAACTGATGTAAGTTATTCAATGGTTTAATGTGTCCCTGGTTGTAGTAACAGTATTTCATAAACAGAGGAACTTGCAATTGACAAGTGACTTGATTCTAGGAAGATCTAGGACTTATAAATGTTCTGCCTACCTATCGCTCACTGTTACTGTAATGCTGTTTAAGACTGGGATTGAGAACTGAGTCTTTTCATTGTGTACAAGTGGAAATGTTGACTAACTGGATGGTGAGGAAAACTCATTGTATTTTTCACTCTGTAGACTGCTATTACTCTGCTGTATTAAAAAAAACACATCCATATGCATTGTGATTTATTCCAAAAAATATTGCAATTTCTGTATTCGATTACTTTATTTAAAAGACATTTGCACAGGTACATGAATGGGAAAGGTTTAGAGAGATATGGGCCAAATTCAGGCAAATAGGACTAGGTTCAGTTTAGGAAACCTGATCAGCGTGGATATGTTGGGCTAAAGGATTTGATTCTATGCTGTATGATTCTGACTCTGTACATCTAGAAAATGGATGGTTATAACATATATGAACATAGAAAATAATTTGATTTAATTTATTTGATTTATTTATTGTCACATGTACTGAAATATAGTGAAAAGCTTTGTTTACGAGCGGTACAGGCAGATCATATTAAGCAAAGGATGTACAGATCAAAAAGACTTCGGCAAAGGCACACAGGTTGCATTGCATAGCGCATGTGCTATGCGCGATCAACGTTAGCAAGATCAGCATTATTTAGGCTGGAGAGTCCATTCAGCAGTCTGACAACTGCCAGGAAGAAGCTGTTCCTCAACCTGCTGTTGTGTGTGTTCAGACTTCTATATCTTCTGCCTGATGGAAGAGGCTGTAGGAGATCATTACCGGGGTGCAATGGGTCTTTGATGTTGACTGCCTTTCTGCAGTAGCAAGCCATGTAAATAGAATCCATGGATGGAAGGTTGGCTTCTGTGATGGCCTGGGTTGATTATGGTCTAGGCTGTGTACACCTTCTGTAGTTTCTTATTGTCCTGGGCAGAGCAGTTGCTGTACCAAGCCATTATGCTTTTAATTGTGCATCTGTAGACGTTGGTGATGATCCTTATGGACATACTGAGTTTCCTGAGCTGCCTGAGGAAGAAGCGGAGGAGTTGTGCCTTCTTAACTATCGCATCTACGTGGCATGTCCAGGACGAGTTGTCAGTTATCGTCACTGCAAGAAAGTTGATGCTCTTCACTCTGTGTCATTTTTGTTGATGTAGATGGGAATGTGTTCTCCTCCTTTCTTTCTGAAGTCAATGATGAGTTCTTTAGTTTTGCTGACATTGAGAGAGAGGTTGTTCTCATTGCTCCACGTCACCAAACTCTCTCTCTCCCTTCTGTATTTTGATTCATTGTTCTTAGATATCTGTTCCACTACGGAGGTGTCATCAACAAACTTGTAGATGGCATTCATTCGGAATATGGCAACACAGTTGTAGGTGTACAGGGAGCACAGGAGGGGGCTGAAGACGCATCCTTGGGGGGCTCCGGTGTTGAGTGTTATTGTGAAGGAGTTGCGGTTACATATCCTCACTGATTGCAATCCGCTGGTCAGGAATTGGAGGACCCAGTTGCAGAGGGTAGAGCTGAGACCAAGGTCATGTAGTTTTGAGATCAGTCTGAAGGGGATAATGGTGTTGAAGGCAGAGTTGAGGTCACTGAGCAGGAGTCTGATGTAGGTATCTTTGATGTCTAGATGTTCCAGGGATGAGCACACGGCTAGGGATATGGCATCCTTTGTGGATGTCTTAAGTCATAGGCAAATCATAGGGGGTCGGGGCAGGTTGGGAGACAAGTTGATGTGGGCCATGAACAGCCTTTCAAAACACTACACAATTATTGAGGTCAGAGCCACTGGGCAATAGTCATTAAGACATGTTTACATGTGCTTTCTTAGGTACAGGGATAATGGTGGTTTTCTGCTTGTAGGAGGGAGAGGTTGAAGATGTTGGTGAATGTCTCTGCTCGTTGGTCCACACAGGATCTGAGTGCTCGGTCGGGGACACGATCCGGGCCTTTCACTTTCCTTGGGTTGACTCCTAGGAAGAGCAATCTGACATCTGCAGCAGTGAACAGATGTGCCTGGGGCTGTTGGGGCACGTGGCACCAGGGCCACTGGCATTCGGCTCAAACCGTGAATAGACAGCATTGAGCGCATCAGGGAGGGATGAGTCTTTGTCTGCTATCTTAGTCTGTTTCATTTTGTATCCCGTAATGTCTTTTAGTCCTTGTCATAGGTGGCAGGAGTCTGTTTGGTAGGTTTGAAAGAAATTTTGAAATATTTGACCAAAGTTTAGGGTGGAAGTTCAGTATATTAAACTGTTGTTTCGAACCATTGTATTGTTATACCTCGAATATTCCATTGGACAAGATTCAACATTATATTTGTTTAAAAAAAATGTATTCACACATGACTCTCTCTTGCCTGGGTTTCTGATTCAATAGACCCATAATTTTACAAACGTGTGAATGAGGAGCAGGAGTAGGCTATTGGACCATTCAAGCCTGCTCCACTATTCACTTTAGATCATGGCTGATCTGTTTGTGCTTCAAATTCCAATTTCCATCTATCCCTGATAACCTTTGATTCCTTTGCCCAACTATAATCTATCTATTTTGCATTAAATATATTCAAAACTTTAACCTCTGCCACCTTCTGAGGTACTGTTTCCACATCATATCTCTGATCGAAAAGATTTCTCCTCATCTCTGTACTAAAACAGCAACTGCTAATGTTAAGTGTCCCCTAGTTCTGGACTTGTCCACAAAAAGAAATTCTTTCTACATTCACTTTGTCAAGATGATTCAGTATCTTGTAAACTTCAATCAAATCAACTCATTCTTTTAAACTTGAGTGCAAAACATGTCCAGTCAGACAAATCTTTCATCGTAAGACCACAAACTAGTATACAACTAGTATACAAATGTTTGATTATTTGCTCTCTGTAAATGGACATTGCATTGGCAATAGGATATCCCTTTAGACAGGATAATCCTGCGAGTAGCATTTGTGGAAAAAGTTAAATAATTGCTTTGGCATTTGATTGGGAGATTGAACAAGTTGACATAATATTCAAGAATAATGAAATAGGGGCATTTAAACTAAACAGATCAACTGTGAGAATAGAACCTCTAGTTCATATGATTACACAATGTAGAGCTGGAGGAACATAGCAGGCCGGGCAACATCAGGGGAAACAGGAAAGTTGACATTTTTGGTTGGGACCCTTCTTCAGAAAAGGGGGAAGGGGAAGGGAACTAGGAAATTAATAGAGAAAGGAGAGGGTGGAGCTGGTGAAGGTAGGTGGGATGGTGATAGGTGAGTGCAGATATGCAGTGGTGGGGATTGGTCAGTTAGGTGGGAGGAGCAGAAAGGTGGGAAAGATTGTGTCAGGTGAAGGAAGTGGGGATGAGAGAGAGGGTTGGTCATGGGATGAGGCCAGGTGTGGGGAGATGTTGAAACTGGTAAAGTCCACATTTAGGCCAAGATAATAAAATGTGAGGCTGGATGAACACAGCAGGCCAAGCAGCATCTCAGGAGCACAAAAGCTGACGTTTCAGGCCTAGACCCTTCATCAGAGAGGGGGATGGGGAGAGGGAACTGGAATAAATAGGGAGAGAGGGGGAGGCGGACCGAAGATGGAGAGTAAAGAAGATAGGTGGAGAGGAGAGTATAGGTAGGGAGGGGATAGGTCAGTCCAGGGAAGACAGACAGGTCAAGGAGGTGGGATGAGGTTAGTAGGTAGATGGGGGTGCGGCTTGGGGTGGGAGGAAGGGATGGGTGAGAGGAAGAACAGCTTAGGGAGGCAGAGACAGGTTGGACTGGTTTTGGGATGCAGTGGGGGGGGAGGGGGGGGGGGAAGAGCTGGGCTGGTTGTGTGGTGCAGTGGGGGGAGGGGACGAACTGGGCTGGTTTAGGAATGCAGTAGGGGAAGGGGAGATTTTGAAACTGGTGAAGTCCACATTGATACCATTAGGCTGCAGGGTTCCCAGGCGGAATATGAGTTGCTGTTCCTGCAACCTTCGGGTGGCATCATTGTGGCAGTGCAGGAGGCCCATGATGGACATGTCATCTAGAGAATGGGAGGGGGAGTGGAAATGGTTTGCGACTGAGAGGTGCAGTTGTTTGTTGCGAACTGAGCGGAGGTGTTCTGCAAAGCAGTCTCCAAGCCTCCGCTTGGTTTCCCCGATGTAGAGGAAGCCACACCGGGTACAGTGGATGCAGTATACCACATTGGCAGATGTGCAGGTGAACCTCTGCTTAATGTGGAATGTCATTCTTGGGGCCTGGGATAGGGGTGAGGGAGGAGGTGTGGGGGCAAGTGTAGCATTTCCTGCGGTTGCAGGGGAAGGTGCTGGCTGTGGTGGGGTTGGAGGGCAGTGTGGAGCGAACAAGGGAGTCCCGGAGAGAGTGGTCTCTCCGGAAAGCAGACAAGGGTGGGGATGGAAAAAATGTCTTGGGTGGTGGGGTCGGATTGTAAATGGCGAAAGTGTCGGAGAGTGATGCGTTGTATCCGGAGGTTGGTAGGGTGGTGTGTGAGAACGAGGGGGATCCTCTTAGGGCGGTTGTGGCGGGGGCGGGAGGTGTTGCGGGTAATACGGGAGACGTGGTCAAGGGCGTTCTCGATCACTGTGGGGGGGAATGTTGCGGTCCTTGAAGAACTTGGACATCTGGGATGTGCGGGAGTGGAATGTCTTATCGTGGGAGCAGATGCGGCGGAGGCGGAGGAATTGGGAATAGGGGATGGAATTTTTGCAGGAGGGTGGGTGGGAGGAGGTGTATTCTAGGTAGCTGTGGGAGTCGGTGGGCTTGAAACGGACATCAGTTACAAGCTGGTTGCCTGAGATGGAGACTGAGAGGTCCAGGAAGGTGAGGGATGTGCTGGAGATGGCCCAGGTGAACTGAAGGTTGGGGTGGAAGGTGTTGGTGAAGTGGATTAACTGTTCGAGCTCCTCTGGGGAGCAAGAGGCGGCGCTGATACAGTCATCAATGTACCGGAGGAAGAGGTGGGGTTTGGGGCCTGTAGGTGCGGAAGAGGGACTGTTCCACGTAACCTACAAAGAGGCAGGCATAGCTGGGGCCCATGTGGGTGCCCATGGCCACCCCCTTAGTCTGTAGGAAGTGCAACCGCAGGAAATGCTACACTTGCCCCCACACCTCCTCCCTCGCCCCTATCCCAGGCCCCAAGATGACATTCCACATTAAGCAGAGGTTCACCTGCACATCTGCCAATGTGGTATACTGCATCCACTGTACCCGGTGTGGCTTCCTCTACATCGGGGAAACCAAGCGGAGGCTTGGAGACCGCTTTGCAGAACACCTTCGCTCAGTTCGCAACAAACAACTGCACCTCCCAGTCGCAAACCATTTCCACTTCCCCTCCCATTCTCTAGATGACATGTCCATCATGGGCCTCCTGCACTGCCACAATGATGCCACCCGAAGGTTGCAGGAACAGCAACTCATATTCCGCCTGGGAACCGTGCAGCCTAATGGTATCAATGTGGACTTCACTAGTTTCAAAATCTCCCCTTCCCCAACTGCATCCCTAAACCAGCCCAGTTCGTCCCCTCCCCCCACTGCACCACACAACCAGCCCAGCTCTTTCCCCCCCACCCACTGCATCCCAAAACCAGTCCAACCTGTCTCTGCCTCCCTAACTGGTTCTTCCTCTCACCCATCCCTTCCTCCCACCCCAAGCCGCACCCCCATCTACCTACTAACCTTATCCCACCTCCTTGACCTGTCCCCTCCCTACCTCCCCACCTATACTCTCTCCACCTATCATCTTTACTCTCCATCTTCGGTCCGCCTCCCCCTCTCTCCCTATTTATTCCAGTTCCCTCTCCCCATCCCCCTCTCTGATGAAGGGTCTAGGCCCGAAACGTCAGCTTTTGTGCTCCTGAGATGCTGCTTGGCCTGCTGTGTTCATCCAGCCTCACATTTTATTATCTTGGAATTCTCCAGCATCTGCAGTTCCCATTATCTCTCCACATTTAGGCCATTGGGTTCTAGGCTCCCAAGGCGGAATATGAGTTGCTACTCCAATAGTTTCCGAGTGTTGTCATTGTGACACTGGATGATTTGTGCCTGGAGCGTGTTGTTGTTTGTCACGTACAGAGCGTAGATGCTCTATGAAGTGATCTCCAAGCCTCCATTTGGTCTAACTTTTATATAGAAGAGGCCACATTAGGAGCAACGGATGCAATAGATCACACTGACTGATGTGCAGGTGAACCTCTATCTGATGTGAAGGGTTTGTTTGGTGCCTGGGATGGAGATGAGGGGAGAGGTGTAGGGCCAGGTGTAGCACTTCCTGCGGTTACAGGGAAAGGTCTTGGGGATGGTGGGGTGAGTGCGAAGCAGACGAGGGAGTCACTGAGAGAGTGATCCCTACGAAAGGCAGACTGGGGTGGGAGGGAAATATATCTTTGGTTGTGGGATCGGATTGCAGGTGGCAGGAGCGGTGAAGAATGATATGTTGAATTTGGAGGTTAGCAGGGTGATGTGTAGGACAAGGGGGTTCCTGTCATTGTTTATGTTGTAGGGGATGTGAGGGCAGAGGTGCAGGAAATGCAAGAGATGCAGTCGAGAGCATTTTTGGCCACCGAAGGGGGGGAAGTTGCAGTCCTTCAAATAAGAGGACATCTGGGAAGTTTGGGAGTGGAATGCCCTATCTCGGTAGCAAATGTGGCAGAGGCGGAGGAATTGGGAGTAGGGAATTGCATTCCTCCAGGAAGTTGGGTGAGAGGAGCTGTGGGAATCAGTGGGCTTGAAATAGATGCCTTGCTATCCCTAGTTCATTGGATCACATCTGCAAATTTCAAAGAATCCAGGAAAGAAATAGCAGGCATTGCTGCATATACTTAATCTGTTGGAAAAAAAATGTAGTGCCAGCCACTTTAATTAAAAAGGGGCTCAAAATGTGCCATCTTAATGTCAGTATTAGGTACACATTTAGAACAAATGAAAACAAAGGTCTGTGTGGTTAACCAGGAAAAAAAATATTGATTTCAAAAAGGAAAATAAACCTTGTGCAATTGAGATATAAGGTGGATATTAATGATGTAGAAAAAAAATTTATCTGGATTTTAAAAAAAACGAAAAGTTGTTTTCTTTCAGACTAAATTGAAAGATTATGAAGTCGGGGAACAGATTGGATTGTGAACTGGCTCTTAAATCCCATTATGCTAATTTCAGTTGGAACATGGAATGAATGACTTATTGTCATGTATATCTTTAGTAAGTAGTGAAAAGCTATCATTTGTCACCTGATTCAGCACTATTGAATAATTTAAGAAGAAGGAAAAACAGCTATAATTCAGAGAACCTGTCAGTCTTGAGATAGGTCAATACAATCAATGACACTTACATTGCCACTTCTCCTCCACTTTTGCGCCTCCTCCATCAATCTACCCCGTCTACGCTACCTTAATTTGAAAACTAGTGCCAGCCCTCAGTGTTTTCTACTCTAGGGAAAGCAACCTGGCCTTACCTCGGTAACACGGTGTAGAGCTGGATGAACACAGCAGGTCAAGCAGCATCAGAGGAGCACAAAAGCTGACGTTTCGCTTTCCTGCTCCTCAGATGCTGCTTGTCCTGCTGTGTTCATCCAGCTCTACACCGTGTTATCTCAGATTCTCCAGCATCTGCAGTTCCCACTATCTCTTAGTTTATCTAGCCTCTCTCTGTGCTCCATTCCAGCACCGTTGTGGTGAACCTCCTCTCCAGTGAAATCACATCCTATTGTCTGGTGGCTGTAGAGTTGTACACGGAAGAAGAAAAATTGCTGTTTCCCTTTCTACTGATGCTGCTAGATGTGTTGAGTTTCTCCAGCAACTCGTTTTCGTTTGTTTTAGATCTGCACTATTCGCAGTTCTTTGTCTAGTTTATATACAGTTGCATCGAAACTTCCCTGCTCCTGTGTTCGATGCCTGAACTAATAGAGGTTAGTAAAAGTGGGACCTTGTGCGCTAGCTCCAGCAGCAGATTTAAGGTGGAAATGGGACTGACTGCGCATAGCACTCCACCGCTGGGTCACGTGCCGGCTAGACGGGGCTGGGTCACGCAAGGACTCACGTGCCCCGGGGGGGAGGGCATTGTTCCGGCGGGATACATGTGCAGCGAGTCATGTACCCATTGGGGGCGGGGCTTGCGGCCACGTGTGCGTTGCGGGGCGCTGACGTGAACAATCTGCTGTGTGTTTTGAGGCTGCGCAGCCGGTTTATTTCCAAACGCGTTGAGCGTCTGCGAGAGGTGGTCGCCTACGGAAAGCCGGCTGGTCCACAGCGAGAGCAAACATAGCACAGTCAGAGGGAGAAGAGAGAACCTGCAGGAATTCGACAGGAATTCTCTACATCCCACAGCAAACACACCCCAATCAACTCAAATCCTCCCCCTCTCAGACACACACGACCCCGTCAAAAGGTGTTCACTGCCCTGATTGGTGAGTTCAGCTCGTGGGTGGGTCTGGGGATCACTTTGCAGTCATTTGGGATGTGGGTTGACTTTGCAGTGATTCGGCATCTGCATGTGCAAATTTCATTTTCTTTCAGAATCCGGGACTTAATGTGGTATTTGGTTGGAATCTTGTTTCACATTGCAGTGTGTTGGGCTAGGGGAGTTCGCATTGCAGCAAATTAGGATCTGGGTGGAGAGAGATAATGGGACCTGCAGATGCTGGAGAATTCCAAGATAATAAAATGTGAGGCTGGATGAACACAGCAGGCCAAGCAGCATCTCAGGAGCACAAAAGCTGACGTTTCGGGCCTAGACCCTTCATCAGAGATTTGGGTGGTCACTTTGCAGTGATTTGGGATTTGGAGGATAACATTGCAATATACTGATATCTGGTTTTATTATCTTGGAATTCTCCAGCATCTGCAGTTCCCATTATCTACTGATATCTGGGGTTGATTTACCATTGAATTCTGGGTGGTCACACTGCACTGATTTTGGTCTAGTTCACACATTTCAGTGAGATATAGTTGCAATGAATTGGAATCTGGAGGGTCGCTGCAAAGAGCTGGAATCAGTTGGTATCTAAGAATTCACTTTGCAATAGGTTATGGATATAAAAAGGATAACAACTTTGGATCTGGCAGTGCTGTTCGCAGCAAGTAACGATCCACATATCCACACCTGGTATGAAAGTCACAAAAGCTTGGGGTTTGGGGGTCACTTTGCAATGACCTGGAAATCTATAAGTCATTTTGCAATGAGTTAATATTTGGGAGCTTCGCATCAAATGAGCTGGAATCTGTGGGCTCACATTGTTGTGAACTAGGAATGCAATGAGTTGCGATTAGGGGCCAATATTGTATCTGGATATTCATATCGTAGTGAATGGAGTTCAACATCATAAGGAGTTTAGCACCCCAGATTCTAAATTTGCGAGGAATTGAAGTCTGGTAGTTGGGGTTGTACATTCTAGTGAAGTCGGACCTGGGAACCAGCTGCCAAAGAGTTGGGATCTGTGTGGTAACATTGCAAAATGTTAGCTTCTGGGTGTTGACATTGAGCAGGTTCACAGTGCAGTGTGTTAGAAACTGAAGATTCACTTTGCAATGAGATAGAATCTGGAGTTTTACATTGCAATGAAATGGATTCTAAAACTTATTATTGCAATGGATTGGGACCTGAGCATCTTACTGCAAAGAGTTGATGCCTGTGGGTTATATTGTGACGTGTTGTACTTTTTTATGCATTGAGGTGTAATGTAGGAGTCTCAGCACAGTGAGTTTAGGACTGAGGTTCATGCAATGTTGTGTGATTGGCAGCTGTACATAATTAGCTGTGGTCTGGAGGTTCTGTGCATTGTGCTGTGATCTGAGGGCATTGTTCATTGAGGTGAGATCCAGGTATTCCCATGCAGTGAGTTGGAATCTGAGTGTCCTATGCAAAGTGTGAAATAAGTTGGGATTGAAGGGCTCCTTTGCAGTGAGTTGAGATCTAAGGGTTCTCTGCAAGAAGTTGGGATCTGGTGGAGGGTCTGATGGAGGTTGTGCAATGAATTGATATCTGGTAGGTTGCACAATGGGTTAGGGTCCAAGGGGTCTTACGTTCCTTATGTCAGTGTCTGGGGATTGCTTTATAACGGTTGGGATCTGTGTGTTAATATTACTGCAAATCAGGACCTGTGGTGTAAATTGGGATGTGGGCATTTCTGTGCAATTTGACTAAACAGTGGAATAGCTTAAAATTAGTAAATACCACGAAGTGATTGAGCACCAAGAAGCCTGACTTAAGATAAGGCTATTTCATTCAAAAATAATAACAAAAATCAAATGAAAGTGGTAACAGTGCAAATTGTTATTTATTTATTGAATGTGGGCATCACCTTAAGTGGAGTAAGTCTGCTCTGTCTCTGATGTAGGTAGATTGTGCCAACCTTTGACCTAGAAGCAGCACGGGGAAAAATTGTAATTACTTTAAAATGTCTGTGGAATTGTGCTTGAGGTTGTATGAAAGGAACTTTTAAAAGTTACCATGTGTTGTAAAATAATGAATTGTGCCTTTTTTGGATAATATTACATTCTGTTCAATATGACCCAGCAAACTCTTTGATTGTAAGCAGTACCAAAAGCAATGAAGTCAAGACTGGAGCCAGGTGGCCAAGACTCAAAGCAGAACTACAAGCAGATGAGCTGGAGGGGAAAGCTGCAGATGCATTCATGGAACGGACACAGAGTCAGAAAAAGAAACACTAAAGTCTTGTGAAGGAAAACAAATCTCTCTCAGAACTGGGATCTGGGAATTCGCATTACAGCGAACTATGATATGGTTGTTCACATCTTAGCCCACAAGTCGTTTTCTTTGGTTTTAAAGGAGGCAAGAGCTCTTGGAGAAAGAGCTCTTGCTAATTTGCTGAAAAAGCTTAAAAATCTGTGCAAATAGCACAGAGGTGCTAGAAGGCTGTGTTTTTCCAGAAAGTCGGCTGAATCGCAACTCCAGAAAATTACACCATTAGGCCTGAAGGTTCATAGAAGCATGAACTGTACTGTGAACTGTGAAACCTGAAGAAGAAACCTGTTATCAGCTAGGATTTGTTGCCTACCCTGCATGGATAAAGAATAACATTTGGAACTGTACAGCAACATAAAGTCATAGATATTTAAGGGGAATGCTTGTGCTTGTATAGTATGTATCTTTTTGTGTATCATTTGTATGTTAATTGATGATCAATTTGTGTAGTTTCTGAATCATGCTAAACTAAAAAGTAAAGTTTTGTTGCTAATTTTCTGACTTGGTAAATGTCCTTAGAAACAAGAGTATGCCATTCAGTCTGTCAAGCCTGCCACACCATTCAGTAAGGTTGATCACTTCAATGTCTTTACATACCACATCCCCATAACTCCATTAGTACTTCCATTCGTAATCAGAAATTTGTCACTCTCCATCTTAAACATACTCAAAGACTGTGCTTCCACAGCACTCTACAGTAATGAATTTCAATGAATAAAATAATTTCTCCTCACCTCAGACCTAAGTGGCATCGCACTTATTTTTAAATTGTGTCCCCTACCAGGAAAAACACCTTAATCCTTAAGTATTTTGTAAGTTCCACTGAGATTGCCTCTCATTCTTCAAAACTCTAGAGAATACAGGCCAAGTTTGCCCAATTTCTCTTCAAAAGCCAGTCCTGCCATCTTGGAAATAAGTCTGGTGACTGTCTGTTTAACTCCCTCTACTGCAAAATCTTTCTGAGAACAGGAGACCAAAACTACACAGCACTCCAGGTGCGACCTAGCCAAAACTTCACCATTCCTGTACTCAAATTCTCTTACAATAAAGGCAAGCGTTCCATTAGCCTTCCTATAGCTGCATGTTAGCTTTCATTGGCCTGTTTCCACACTAGGGATTCTCAGACATTCAGCCCAACAAGTCCTCACTGCCCATCCAAAGAGAATTCCACCCAGACCTGCTCCCCTACATTTCCCATGTCCAACTTAACCTCAACAACCCTGGGCACTATGGGCAATTTAGCATAGCCAATCCTCCCACACTGCATATCTTTGGACTGTGGGAGGAAACCTGTAGAGACACAGGGAGAATGTGCAGACTCCACACAGACAGTGACCCAAGGCTGGAATCGAACCCAGACCACAAGACATAGGCGTGGAAGCAAGGCCATTCGGCCCATCGAGTCCACTCTGCCATTTAATCATGGCTGATGGGCATCTCAACTCCACTTCCCTGCACTCTCCCCATAGACCTTGATTCCTTGTGAGACCAAGAATTTATCAATCTCTGTCTTGAAGACATTTAACGTCCCGGCCTCCACTCTTATGCTGTGAGACAGCAGTGCTAACCATTGAATCACCGTGCCCTCTGTCTTATTGATAGAGAACACTTAGTCCCTTTGTACAGCTACATTTTTCAACCTCTTTTTTAAAAACAAAGTACACTATAATTACGTTTCTCCTACCAATGTGATAACCTCACATTTTTCCACATTATATTCTGTCTGACGTGTTCTTGATTAGTCACTAAGCCTCATCCTAATTCATATAATCATCCTCATGCTGTTTTACATCTTCACAACACACAATTCCCATTTGGTTTTGTATCATGTGAAAATCTAGCAATTTAGAAATACTGCATTTGGTCTCCACCTCCAAATCATTAGTACATATGTGAACGGCTGAAGGCCAAGTACTGATCTTTGTGGTGCCTCACTAGTCACAACCTGCCTACGAAAGAATGATCAAATTGTTCCTAATCTGTTTTGTGTCTGTTAGTATCATCTTCAAAAGCTCCCAACAAGTTTGCCAAACACAATTTCTCATTCAGAATCCATGCTCACAATGCTCAATCAGATCCTTATCTAAAAACCAGAAGAACTGTGGATGCTGTAAATCATTAACAAAAGCAGACGTTGCTGGAAAAGCTCAGCAGGTTAGCAGTATCTGTGAAGAAAAACAGGACCTGAAATGTTAACTCTGATTTTTTCTTTCACAGAGGCTGCCGGAACTGCTGAGCTTTACGGCAACTGTTGTTTTTGTTCCACACAATTTAGCAGAACTACCTGTAAGACTAACAGGCTTATAATTCCCTATTTACTTCCTCACTCTTCCAAAGCACAGGAATCGTTGCAGAATGTGTAGAACTTTGGAGGATGATCACTGTTGCATCAACTATATTTCTGTAGACACCTCCCTCACCACTCTGGAGTGTAGATCCTGGGGATTTATCAACTTTCAACCCCATTAATTTCTCCAGTACAGTCTTCTAAGAACACTAATTTCCTTCAAATCCTCATTCTCCTGAACCATTTGGATTTCTAGTTTTGGAATATTTCTTGTGTCTTCCTCAATGAAAACAGACATAAAATAATCATTTTGCTTCTCTTCCATTTCTCGGTTCCCCATTATAAATTCTCCTGATATTGTAAGGTGGTGATTTGAAGTGGAAGACTATAACTTTGTCAAAGATGGAAGAGTCTCAAAGGGTCAAATGCCTGACTGCTACACATTTTGTTTTAATTCTCTTGCAGTGATGATTTGAGGCAAAAATTACCAGTGTCTCAACAACAGAAACACCATCTTTCTTTGTGCTTCAAGATTCCGGACAGTGTACTTTTTTTCTTGTTTTCCACTGAGAGTCAGTCTCTCCTCAACTTAGGTGGTCATCTTTTTTGTAACATTTGTACAAAAGCTCTTGTGAAATCAGGATCTATGTGGCAGAACCTGGTCTGATGTGTATCTGATTGCTGGTAAGTGCACTTGACCGCATGGCTGGTGACTGAGGCCAAATTGGATCTGTGCATCTTCTGATCAAACACACCTACTGTCCTTGCAGTATGCTTCCTTTTCTATATGTTGCCTGTTGAGCACATCATCTACTTCATATGGAGCCAGTTTTCTATATGCAAACAATCTTCAGTTGTCCCTCTAGACCACTGTGTGTATAATAGCCAGGCTCGAATATGTTACAAAAACAAAGTTGCTGGAAAAGCTCAGCAGGTCTGGCAACATCTTGGAGGAGAAAACAGAGTTAATGTTTCGGGTCCGGTTACCCTTCCTCAGAACTGATGGTGGCTGGGAAAATATCAGTTTATATGCAGAAGATGGGTGGGGTAGGGAGTAAACGATAGGATAGTGCCCAAAGAGACAGAAAGACAGTTGGACAGACAAAGGAGTTGCTAACAATCAGGCTGGGAGGGTGAATAGTTGTTAATGGGGACTGTTAGTGACTAACAACAGGGGGTATGTAGTGGCAGGCTGTGTAGTCTGATGTGTGGGGTGGGGGTCTGGGGGTAGGGAGAGTTTAGGCCCTAAAATTATTGAACTCAATATTTTGAGTCCGGAGGGCTGTAGGGTTCCCAAGCAGAAAATGAGGTGTTGCCCCCCCACTGCATCACAAAACCAGCCCAGCTCGGTCCCCTCCCCCCACTGCATCCCAAAACCAGCCCAGCCTGTCTCTGCTTCCCTAACCTGTTCTTCCTCTCACCCAGCCCTTCCTCCCACCTCAAGCAGCACCTCCACTTCCCACTTACCACCTCATCCCACCTTGACCTGCCCATCTTCCCTGGACTGACCTATCTCCTCCCTACCTCCTCACCTATACTCTCCTCTCTACCTATCTTGGTTTCTCTCCATCTTCGGTCCGCCTCCCACTCTCTCCCTATTTATTCCAGTTCCCTGTCCCCATCCCCCTCTCTGATGAAGGGTCTAGGCCCGAAACGTCAGCTTTTGTGCTCCTGAGATGCTGCTTGGCCTGCTGTGTTCATCCAACTCCACACTTTGTTATCTTGGATTCTCCAGCATCTGTTGTTCCTCCAGCTTGTGCTGGGCTTCACTGGAACACTGTAGCAAGCTGGAGACAGAGATGGCCAGGGAGCAAGGTGGTGCGTTGTAGTGGGAGGCAACAGGTAGCTCAGAGTCTTTTTGGTGACAGAACGTATATGTTCTGCGAAGCGGTCGCCAAGTCTACGCTTTGTTTCCCCAGTGTAGAGGAGACCACATTGCGAGCAGCGAATGTAGTAGACTGGATTTTTGGAAGTGCAGGTGAAGTGTTGCTTCACCTGAAAGGTATGTTTGGGCCCTTGGATTGCAGGGAGGGAGGAAGTAAATGGGCAGGTGTTGCACCTTCGCCGGTTACAGGGGAAGGTGCCATAGGGCTGTGGGAAGGTGTTGGGGGTGAAGGAAGTGTGGACCAGGGTGTCCTGGAGGTAACGATCCCTGCGCAAGGTGGACAAGGGAAGGAAGGGGAATATGTGTCTGATGGTGGCATCTTGCTGGAGGTGTTGGAAATGGTGTCAGATGATCTTCTGGATGTGGATGCTGGTGGGATGGTAGGTGAGGATAAGGGGAACTCTATTGCTTTTGTGGGAGATGGGTTGGGCCCTGTTGGCAACGGAGCTGGGGAATCCTTGGTTGAGGAAGAATGTGGACATTTCGGAGGCTCTCTTATTGAAGCTGGCCTCATCTGGACATATGCGACGGAGACAGAGGAACTGAGACAATGGGATGGAGTCTTTACAGGAAGTGGGTGTGAGGATGTATAGTCCAGGTAGCTGTGGGAGTTGGTGGGTTTGTAATGGATATTCGTGGACAGTCTATCCCCTGAAATGGAAACAGAAATGTCGAGGAAGGGAGGAGTCAGAGATAGACCAGGTGAAAGTGAGGGCAGGGTGGAAATTGGAGGCAAAACTGATGAAGTTTTCCAATTCTAGACGAGAGAAGGAAGCAGCACCAATGGTATCATCAACATTTCGGAGAAAGAGTTGTGGGTGGGGGCTGGAATAGGACTGGAACAAGGAATGTTCCACATACCCCATAGGCATAACTAGGGCCTATGTAGGCACCCATGGCAACCCCTCTTATCTGAAGAAAATGACAAGATTTGAAAGAGAAGTTGCTGAGGGTGAGGACAAGCTCAGCCAAGCAGAGGAGGGTGGTGGTGGGTGGGGATGGTTCAGGTCTTTGCTGCAGGAAGAAGCGGAGAGCCCTAAGAATGAGGAATGGATGTGTCAAGGGATTGCACATCCATGGTAAAGAAGAGGTGGTTGGAGCCCGTAAACTGGAAGCTTTGAAACTGGTGTAAGATGAATCATGGATGTATGTGGGTAGGGATTGGACCAGGGGAGAAGACTGAGTCAAGGTAAGAAGAGATGAGTTCTGTGGGGCATGAACAGGCTGAAACAAAGGGTCTACCTGGACAGTGCTGTTTGTGGATTTTTGACAGGAGGTAGAAACAAGCTGTGCGGTGTTGGGGGACTATCAGCTTGGAAGTGAATGGGGGGAGATCACCTGATGAAATGAGATCCATAACCATACTGGATACAATGGCCTGATGTGCTATGGTGGGGTCATGGTCCAGGGGAAGGTAGGAGGAGGTATCTGAGAGCTGGGGCTCAGCCTCTGCAAGGTAGAGGTCAGTACGCCAGGCTACAACAGCACCACCCTTATCGGCAGGCTTGATGACAAAGTCAGGGTTAGATCTGAGTGCATGGAGTGCAATCAGATCGGAGGGAGATAGCTTGGATTTGTTGAGGGGACAGTGAAATTGAAGCGGCTAATGTCACATCAACAATTCTCAATGAAAAGATCGAGTGCAGGTAAAAGGCCAGAGGAGGGGTCCAGGTAGAGGGGGAGTGTTGGAGTTGGGCAAAGGGGTCTGTCGGACAGGTAGAGGACTCTTGTACAAAGAAATGAGCAAGGAGGCGAAGGCGGCGGAAGAATGGTTCGGCGTCATGTCGTGCCCGAAATTCGTTAAGTTGGGGGTGCAGAGAGATAAAGCTGAGGCCTTTGCTGAGTACAGAGCATTCAGCATCAGAGAACAGAAGGTTAGGAGGGATGGTGAATACCCGACAGGAGGTGGGAGTGTTGTGGGAGGGGATAGAGTCAGAGGGAAGGAGAGGAAGGTAGATTCCGGAGGGCCTAGAATATGTTAGCTTTCTTCAGCTGTGTATTGGGAAGATCAAAGGTGTCATCTTTCTTCTTGCTATTCCCTCATTCCTTTTCTCCAAGGCAGAAATAGGCAGGGGCCTTGGCATCCTTGAACTGAAATGACCGCCCCCACCCGCCAATAATATCTTCTTCATGAAGGGTGTTTAATCACTTTAGTAACACCCACCAATACGTCTGTCTACCTCTGAAAATCTCTCGGGGCTTTCTGTCACTGCTCTACTAGATTAATTCAGTGCTTACCTAACAATCTCTATAACCCTTAGCTTACCCCAACTTCAGCATGAATCCAATTTCCCAACTTCTACCTCTTGATCACCCATCACAATCCTCACTCACCTGTAACTGCCTATCAATGAATCAAATGTAAAAATTTAATCTTGAGTTTAAATCTCTCATAAACATTCCTTTTTCATTCCTTATCATTGCATGGGCTGCTACCACAAACTATTGTCAGTCACTGAGATAAGAAGGTATAGAGTTGGATGAACACAGCAGGCCAAGCAGCATCACAGGAGCAGGAAGGCTGGCATTTTGGGCCTAGACCCTTTTTCTGAAGAAGGGTCTAGGCCTAAAATGTCAGCTTTCTTGCTCCTCTGATGCTGCTTGGCCTGCTGTGTTCATCCAGCTCTACACCTTGTTATCCCAGATTCTCCAGCACCTGCAGTTCCTATTATCTCTGAAACATTGTCAGTCACTAAGTGTCCCCCCATTAGCAGCTATTGCTTCTGTCAGCCTGACCTTTACCCAATCCTTTGTCTTTCCAGCTATTTTTCCCCCCTCTCCCTCAGCTTCATTTCCACACATCATTTACTCCCTTCACCCACCTCCCCCACCCCCCCACCCCATCTTCAAGTGTAAGTACCAACCTTTCCCTAGCTACAATCAGTTCTGAAGAAGGATCACTGGACCTGAAATGTTAGCTTTGTCTCCACAGATGCTGCCAGACCTGCTGAGGTTTCCAGCATTTTCTGTTTTAGATTCCTTTCCATATTTCAGTAACTATTGCCATCTAAAATGGCTCCCAGTACAATACAGGTAGTTTTCCTGTAATGTGATAGTTGCAATCTTGTATGACCTTGCACTATAGAAAATAGCAAAATCGCCATAGAAAATTGCATTTATTGGGAAATTGCTACACCTATATAGCAGAAAGTTCACATTATCCAAAAAGTGTCCACTATTCACCAATCATGTTACAGCCAATTCACATTAATGAAACATGCATTATAGCAGAACTACCTGTAATGTCTTGAATTTATTCATTCCTGTTTCTTATCCCTTGGGGTACCTTCACTCCCTTATTTCCCTGTAATCTTTGTAATCTCCTCCACCAAACCTAAAACACTGAGACTCAGAAATATGTAGCCTCTTGTGTGTCTCCTTGTCCCTCAGCCCCAGAATTTCAGTTGTTACCCTAATTCTGAAGACTTCCAAACATTTCCACTTCTCAGTTTTTAACTACCCACCCAAATTTCATCTTTGGCTTAATATGTGTTTTTAATTTTGTTACATATCTGTGCTGCAACCGTAACATTTTTTTTTGCTTTTAAAATACTGCAAGTGCTATTGAATGGATATTGTTTTCTACACATATTCAAGGTTGTGCTTAGATTATTTGGCCAGAATTCATGCATCCTGTGACATTGTAATAACCAATCAGCAGTTATGGCCCAGAAAGAGATTTTTCAGAAAATCATTTTAAACTTGTTTTTCTATGTACTTTGATGCTGTCATTTGTACTATTGGTAATAATTCAACTTTATTTTCCTGTGGGTTGTGGGAATGATCAAATATGTGGGCTTTGTTACTGGAGATGCAGAAGTAAAATAAAACTGCTGGGCAGAGTTCAACAAGTCAGGCGGCACAGTAAAGATTTATCTCTGTGCCCCATAGTGCAGCTTGCTATTTGGAATTT
The DNA here is from genome assembly GCF_030684315.1 of Stegostoma tigrinum. Taxonomy (NCBI): domain Eukaryota; kingdom Metazoa; phylum Chordata; class Chondrichthyes; order Orectolobiformes; family Stegostomatidae; genus Stegostoma; species Stegostoma tigrinum. The sequence goes on along the minus strand of NC_081358.1, from coordinate 126,653,290 downwards.
CAAAGGTGCAGGACGATGGTAGTATATGGCCTGCTTTGCTGTTCAGTCAGTCTCCTGACATCCCATGTGATAGAGTTCAAGAATCAACCAATCAGTCCATGGCCCTCTGCAAAGATTTACAACACTGAAGTTGATTCTCTTCAATTTCAGACTTAAAGTGGCTGATATATCATTTTGATACTGTGACACATAGACCACTGTCAGGTGCATCTTAAGTTGCTAGGACACTAGGCTCTGCAATTCTTTCCCCAATTCACTTCAGCTCACTGTCTCTCTCTCCCACTTCCTGTTTATCATTCCATAAGACCCACCTTGTCTCTTTGTTTGACACCGTTCTGATATCTTAATTGGGCATGGCATCACATTTATGAAGCCCCCTGCAATGTTTTACTATTTTAAAGATGCTGTATAAATGCAAAATCCTGTTTTGAGTTTTGCATCCGTCAGTCTCGAGAGACCATGGATCTGCGCCTGAAGAGTTTTGATTTAGCTGCTTGCGGTAGCGCAGCGTCCATTGTGGCTGTACAGGCCCACACAGGAGTGACAGTCTCGGTTGCAGCGACTGCATTTGCAGACACTCTCCTCCAGTGTTGCTGTGTTGCTTTCTTTCCATCGAGCGAGCTTTTCCTCAGCAGCAAGCCTCAGTTTATTCTCTCCTCGCTCCAGCCCTCTGCGTAGTTCCTGTCTCCAGCATGACGATCTTTTGAGACATTTTCCCATCTCTTGACATCCAGGTCCATTGACTTCAGGTCCCTTTTGCAGATGTTCTTGAAACGAAGATGAGGTCGTCCTCGTGCTCTCTTGCCGATGGCCAATTCCCCGTACAGCATGTCTTTCGGGATCCTCCCGTCCGGCATATGATGTACGTGACCCAACCAGTGGAGGTGGCGTTGTTGGAGTAGGGTGAAGAGGCTGGGTACCTGGGCACGGGTGAGGACTTCGGTGTTGGTGACTCGGTCGGTTCATTTGATGTCCAGAATGCGTCTCAGGCTGCGAAGGTGGAAAGCGTTGCAAAATCCTGTTAGTGTGTAATATTAGAGCATCGCCTGTCGGCTAATTGTACTGACTTCATTTGGGCATGATTGTTGGAAAGTTCTGTTCTCACAACAGGAAATGAGAGGACAATACTCATTCAAACTAATACAAAAGCATGACTGTTTCCAGAATGTGTTCTTTGTTCTTTCCCATTCAGCACTTTGAAATGTGTAATTTGATTACGTTATTGTTAATAAGGTTACAGAGTTCACAGAACACTAGCAATACCAATAATAACAGCTTGTATTTAGAAAGTACCTTCTCTTTCTCAACCTCTCCCTTGCCCGAGGTGTGGTGACTCTTAGGTTAAAGCTCTCTTGAATGAGAGAGCAGCTCTGCGGTCCTCTGGAACTATGGTGACCTTACATTTTTATAACATTGCCATACATTCCAAAGTGCTACAGGAGTGTTATTAAGCAGATTTTGACACCAAGCTATAGTAATGGTCAAGGTGCTTTAAGGTGCATATTAAAAGTTTTTTTAAAGAGTACTTTAAGGAGGGACTTCTCGAGCAGATGAAGGAACAGCTGCTGACGGTAAACAATTAAACCAGGAATGCTCAAGAGGTCAGAATTGCAGTAGTACAGATATCAGTACAGAGAATTGTAGTAATAGAAAACACAGAAATACACAGATGAGACCACTGAGGGGCTTGTTTTCATTGGTGCGTTGTAACAGAAATAGGCCACTTAAGTTGTCGAGCCCACTGTGCCATTTAATATGGTCAATCTGATCAAAAAACCTCTTCCCCACACTATCCCCATAACCCTTTATTCCACTGATAATTGAAAATTTAAATTTCAGGTATAAAATATATTTTAAATCTATTTAGACAGCTTTTACAACCCTCAGGTAGAAAATTTAAAACACTCACCCACCCTTCTAGTAGAAAAAATTTTCCCCTCTCTCCAGATTGTGTCCCTTGTTCTGAATTCCCTACAGATAGGGGCCAAATAATGATTGTTGCAATTCCAGCATCAGAGACATATGCCCATGTGAGAACGACCCATTTATTCCTATAGTTTTCTCTTTCTTAGCCAATCCTTAATCCACGGCACTACATTATCAACTCACATGTTTACAGCACAGAAGGACACCACTCAGCCAATTGTAGCCATACCCATCACAAAAATCTGAGTACAGCAATTCAGTTTTCGAGCTCTTGGCACTTATCATTGAAGCCTGTGGTAATACAAGCGAATATCTAAATGTTACAAGATTTTCTAACTCAACCAACCTTTCAGGCAGTGGTCAGAGAAGAAAACCAGCTTGATGTTGGTGGGTCTGACTAAGAGTATGTAGGAACACAAACAGGAAATCTATCCGTGAGCAGTAAGACCTGTCTGGCTACGACCAGACAGATCTACACTGCGCTCCTTCTGCAGGGGTGCTGAAGATGTCATCTGGCTTGGTAACTTTAACCTGGATGTTTGCTCCTCCGGATTGTACACACACATTGATGATGCAGCTGAAGTCTCCAACCAGCATGACCAGCCTAGATTTTTTTAAAAATTTCAAAATAACAAAAATATATATATATATATACGTAGTCACAAATGCTGCTCGGTTCTGTATAGTAGCATATCAAGGAAATAAAGAAATATTATGGTTTGACTCTATTCAAACAAACCAAAGACATCTCTTACTTGAACAAGACAATATTTATATGCGTTTGAGGCACCAGGGAGGTCCGATTTGTCTTTTGGTCATTTATGTAAATAAACTGGAATGTGAATATAGGAGGTATGGTTAGTAAGTATACAGAAACACAAAGTTGGCTGCGTAGTGGACAGTGAAGAAGGTTAACTCAGAGTACAATGGAACCTTGATCAGATGGGCAAATGGACTGAGGAGTGGCAGATAGAGTTTAATGTAGGTAAATGTGAGATGTTGCATTTTGGTAAAGCAAATCAGGGCAGGGCTTATACACGTAATGATAAGGTGCTAGGGAGTGTTGCCAGTCAAGGAGACCTTGGGATGCAGGTTCATTGAAAGTGAAGTTGTAGGTAGACTGGGTAATGAAGAAGGTGTTTGATATGCTTGCCTTTATTGGCCAGTACATCTGTCTGCATAGAAGAGGTTTTAAAAGAGACAGTGGATCCATTTGTTTGATCTTCCAAAATTCCCCAAATTCTAGAACAGTCGCAAAGTTTAGAGTCCTCCACTAATTTGATATCACACAAAGGCATTACTGTGTACAGTTCTGGTCGCCACATTACCAAAAGGATGTGGATGCTTTGGAGAGGGTGCAGAGGAGGTTCACCAGGATGTTGCCTGGTATGGAGGTTGCTAACTATGAAGAGAAGTTGAATAGATTAGGATTATTTTCATTAGAAAGATGGAGATTGAGGGGGACCTGATTGAGGTCTACAAAATCATGAGGGGTATAGACAGGGTGGATAGCAAAAAGCTTTTTCCCCAGAGTGGGGTCTCAATTACTAGGGGTCATGAGTTCAAAGTGAGAGGAGGCAAGTTTAAGGGAGATATGCGTGGAAAGTTCTTTACACAGAGGGTGGTGGGCGCCTGGAACGCGTTGCCAGCGGAGGTGGTAGACGCAGACACGTTAGCGTCTTTTAAGATATATTTGGACAGGTGCATGGATGGGCAGGGAGCCGATGGACACAGACCGTTAGAAAATAGATGACAGGTTAGACAGGGGATCTTGATCGGCGCAGGCTTGGAGGGCCGAAGGGCCTGTTCCTGTGCTGTAGGTTTCTTTGTTCTTTGTTCTTTGATAGTTTTGGTCCTTTTGGACCGGGCAGAAAGGCTAAAAGGTAGAATAGTTGCTGAACAGTAGCAAATATTTAAGGAAATATTCACTTGCTCCAAACTAAAATCTCTTCCAGAAAGGAAGAAAGATTGTGAGATGAGTAGAAATATCCAAGGCTAAGCAAGGAAGTAAAAGATAACATAAAGGCAAAAACGAAAGCATCCCATATTGCGAACGTCAGAAGTTGTGAACAGACATTGTGCAATACACTCTTCATGATTAACAGTTGCCTCCCCCCAGGCAACTGCAATGTCATTAACAAACTTAACAATATTGTAGTTATACTTAAGGTATCAGATTTTCACACAGTCACAAAGTTGTTAAGGTGCAGAAGAATGCTGTTCAGACCGTTGTGCCTACACTGGCTCTTCTAATAGGCATAATTACCTAGTGCCAGTCTCCTGCATGTTCACCATATTGTTGCTCACCATTCCTATCCAAATAGTCATCCAATGCCATCTCAAATGCCTCAATTGAACTTTCCTCCACCATATTGCCGGGCAGTGAATTCCACCCTCATGGCTTGCTGTGTGATAAAGCTTTTTCTTAAATCATCATTCCTTCTTTTTCACATTTATTTTGATTATGCTTTCTCGTTCTTGTTCCTTTTATGAATGATAACAGCTATTCCCTATTCATTCTATTCAGCCTGCACCTGACTTTGAAAACCTCTTTCAAATCTCCTCAGCTTTCTTTTCTCCAAGAAAAACGAAGTTTCTCATTCTTGAAACTGTGTTTTTTGTACCAAGCTCCTTTTTTTCTTCATTCGTGGAACGTGAATGGCTGCAGTCCAAATGCTGTAGTCAGACTCTCAATGCTGTTATAGAGGGAATTCCAGGATTTTGACCAAGTGACACTGAAGGAACAGCAATATATTTCCAAGTCAGGATGGTGAATGGTTTGGAGGGGAACTTGCTGGTGGTGGTGTTCCCATGTATCTGCTGCCTGTTTCCCTCTAGATGGAAGTGGTTGTGGGTTTGGACGATGCTGTGATTTTTAGTGAATTTCTGCAGTGCATCTTGTAGGTGGTACACATTGCTGCTACTGAGCATTGCTGGTGGAGAAATTGGATGTATGTTGATGTGGTGCCAATCAAGCGGGCCATTTGCCCTGAATAGCGTCAGGCCACTTGAATATTATTGGAGCTGCACACATCCAAATCAGTACACTCCTCAATTGTGCCTTGTGGATGAAGGGCAAATTTTGGAGAGCCAGGAGATGAGTTACACACCTCTGTATTCCTAGCCACTGACCTGCTTTTGTTGCCACTGGTGAGTCTAGTTGGGTTTCTAGTCAATGGTAACTGCAAAGATGTTGAAAGTGCGCTGATTAGATTGTGTCTTATTAGAGATGGTCATTGCCTGATGTTTGTGTGGTGTGAATGTTACTGGCCACTTGTCAGCTCAAACCTGGATATTATCCAGATCTTGTTGCATTTGAACATGGACTGCTTCAATATCTGAGGAGTCACAAATTATGCTAAATATTGAGTGATCATTGGCGAACATCCCTATAACCTTATAATGGCGGATGGTCATTGAAGCAGCTTAAGATGATTAGGCCTGGGACACCACCCTGAGGAGTTCCTGCAGAGATGTCCTGGAGCTGAGCTGACTGACTTCCGACAACCACATCTTCCTATGTGCCAGGTGTGACTCCAACAGCAGAGAGTTTTCCCCCTGATAACCATTGAACAAAGAATAGAGAACAATACATGACAAGAACAGGCCCTTCAGCCCTCCAAGCCTGCACTGCCACATTATGCTCTTCCACACTAAAACTGTCTTCATTTCCCACAATTCCTTTCCTATTCATGTTTTCACCCAGGTGCTTCTTGATTCCAGTTTGCTAGGACTTCTTGATGCCATATTTGGTCGAATGTGGCCTTGATGTCAAGGGCTGTTACTCTCGCCTCACATCTGGAATTCAGCTCTTTTGTCTACGTTTGAACCAAGGTTATGAGTTCAGGTCTGGTGGAACCCAAACTGGGCTTCAGTGAGCAGGTTATTGCTAAGCAGGTGCTGCTTGATAGCACTGTTACTGACACCTTCCACTTCACTGATGATTCAGAAATAGACTGATAAGGCAGTAATTGGATTTGTCCTGATTTTTGTGTACAATACAGCCCTGAGAAATGTTCCAATGTCATGTAAATTGCCAGTGTTGCAATAGTTTGGCTAGGGGAGCGGCAATTTCTAGAGTATGTGTCTTCAGTACTATTGGCTGAGCATTCTCAGGGCCCATATCCTTTGCATTTTTTTGCACTTTCATCAATGCATTCACATATTTCGAATAATGTGGCATTCACAGCTGTACACAGTACTCCAGCTCAGGTCTAACAAGTTTATTATTTAAGTTATACAAGTTCAACATCTCCTCTTTGTCCCTATTAATAAAATCAAGACATTACGTGCTTTATTAACTGTATTCTCCACCTGTCTTTTGACCTTTCTGTGCACGTATTCACCCAGGTGCCTCTGGTTTTACACCGTCTTTAGAATTGCTGTCTTATTTTGTATCGTCTTTTAATTTTCTTTCTACAATAGTTAAGCACCTCTCATTTGTCTACTTGAACCTCATCTTCTGCCCATTCCATTAACTTGTCAGTGTCCTTCAGGCATTGCACACTGTCCTGTCTTATGGTCTATATAAGAAATAGGGATAGGAGTGCATTGTTCAGGTTCTTGAGCCTGCTCCACCATTCAAAAGGATTATGGCTTTCCTGCTTAAAGTTTACTTCTTTCAAGTTGAGTGTCATCTGAGAACTTTGAAACTGTCTCCTCCACACCAAGGTTCAGGTCAGTAATATAAATCAGAAAAGCAACAGTCTCAATACTAATACTTCACGAACTCCATGACAAACTTTTCTCTGGCTTAAATAATATGTTGACCATTACTCTGTCTTTCTTATCATTCAACTAACTTTGTATCCACATCCAATTTCCTCACAAGTCTGTTGTGTGGCACTGTACCAATGTACACCTCATCAACAGCATTTCCCTGATCAGCACTTTCAGTTACTTACTCAAAAAACATCAGCAAGTTAGTTAAACATAATTTTCCCTTTAGAAATCCATGCTGTCTCTTTCTAATCAATTGGTCTGCAATTGCTCGGATTACCCTTCAACCTTGTTTGAACAGGCCATAATGTTTGCAATTCTCAAGTCTCCTGGCACCCTCCCAAGTCCAGGGAAGTCTGAAAGATTATGGCCCGTGCATTCTCAGAAAGAGAAATGTGCTTTTAGAACAGATGTCAGAAATCTTTAAAGAAAATTTCCAAGAAAACATTAATTCCCATCAGGCTTCATGACTGAAATGGAATATTTAGCAGTAACACTAAAAAATGAAGTATTCGTCAATACGATTTAAAAATATCAATACAAAAGAAAACTCAAAGCTAAATGGATTGACAATAGATACCTCTGGCAATTCCATCAGATGGCAGAAATTGGAGAACAATTACACAACAATGAACTCCATGAATGCCCAAGATATGGCCAACTGGTGTTTTAAATTTGACCAAAACACAATTTGAAATTATGCAAGACATGGAAGGTTTGGACAGTGAAGGTGATGATACTGATCAGCAGAGGGATGAGTTATGAAGAAGCTTCAGCCAGATAATGAATGGTTTTTAGTCTCTGACTCATTTTGGTATGCTGTATTGGACAGTGGATGCATGGTCACAGTCAAGTGATTTTGTTAAAATAGTACCTAGATTCTTTAATAATAAGGACCAAAATAAGGTTAAAAAGTTTGAAGGTTCTACATGTTTCAAATTTGGGAATGACAATGTTCTGAAATCAGTAAAGTATGATGATTCCCTGTAACAAAACTGAGGTTAATCACATTAGCAAACATTGAGTTAACTCAACTACCTTTACTGTTGAGAAAGAATATCAATGAAAACAGCTAAAATGAAAGTGGACATGGAACATGACAAGACAATTATTTTTGGGTTGTCAGTGGATTTATACAATCTGGGCATTATTGCTTTAACATAAAAACTAGGAGCAGGAATAGGTGATTCAGCCCCTCAAGCCTGCTGTGCTGTTTGGTGTGATCATGGCTTATCTCCTCTTGGTCTCAACATGACTTTCCTGTTCTGAGGAAGGGTCTCTGACCTGAAACATTAACTCTCATTTCTCTCCACAAATGCTGTCAGACCTGAGGTGTTCTAGCAAATTTTGTTTTTATTTCCACTTTGCTGCTCGCTCCCCATAGCTCTTCAACCCATTACTAATTAAAAATCTGTTAATCTCCTCCTTAAATTTATTCAATGCTCCAGTATCCACCATGTTCTGCAGTAATGAATTATACAGATTCACTACCCTTTGAGAGAAATAATTTCTCCTCATCTCTGATTTAATCTCTACCCCTTTTCCTAAATCTATAACCTCTTGTTCTAGATTGCCCCACATGAGGAACTTCTCTCATCAAAATATTAAGCAGGTAATGCTGGCGTCAGGAGATAGGTGTTTAAATGAAGAAAGGCTAATTAGCTTAAAACTACATTGGCATAGAATAGAGAATAGAATCCCTACAGTGTGGAAGTACGCCATTCAGCCCACCGAGTCCACACCAACCCTCCAAAGAACATTAGACTTACCCTATAACCTTGTAACGCTGCACTCCCCATGGCTAATCCACCTAGCCTGCACATTCCTGGACACTATGGGCAATTTAGCATGGCCAATCTACTTAACCTGCATATCTTTGGCTATTTGTCCATCCACCTTCTCACAGGTTAAAACTTTTACAAAAAAAATTGCAGGAATGAGGAATGATGAGTACACTATAATCATAGAAGAGACCAGCAATACATTTGATACATTAAAAAAAGGACAAAATCTTGGCCCACACTAAGTCTTGTGCTGGCAAGAAACTTTAACAAAGTTATAGAAATGGAATTAACTATGGAATTTGTCCTAATGTGGGCAATCCTTATTAAGAATTGCAAATGTTGGGGGCTACAGTCCACATCAATTATTTCTTTCTTCAGTAATGAGTGATCTTCCTGACTGGGGAAGAAACTATAATTAGCTCCACTTTGTCAGAGCAGTTGAATACTCAGCATGCAGGGCATAGGGTATCTTAGAAAATTTGACCAAGTTTTACAATACTGTATAAGGCCATCAGAAATGCATTTTAATCAAGGGGAGCTGCTGCTTTCCAAAAGAATTGAAAGGCACAGGAAAGGCTGAGGTCATGATTGAAAACATTAATGTCACTGCAACAATATGGTTAGAGAGTAGTCCTCAAGATTAATTGGCATTGATAATATACTTGCAGAATATGAATGTACAAATAACCCTTACAAAAAAAAAGTTAAGTATTTTCAAATTCTATATCTTAACTTAATGCAACTATTCAGTAACATTTGTTGCAAAGTTGGGTGGAATACTAGTGGATTGGAAGGCAGGACATTAGAATTTGATGTTTATAATATAATGGTAGGGGGAAGGGTGTGTGGGCCTTTTAAAAGTTGATCTGCTTTTTCTAGGCATAGAGATTTAACAAAAAAATTATGCAGGGCCACAGAGTTCCTGAAATTGAAACATTTGTATCAGAGGCAACCCAGGCAGTCGTTTGTTTGAGCAACTAGTTTGAATATCAGCCAATTAACTTAAACAAGCACTTGGAGATTAAAAACCAACTAAATTTAAAATCTGACGGTTTTGACAACCTAGGACTAATCCTATTGTAAGAAACTGATAGGTGATCAAGGAAAGAGGAAATTTGAAAACCAGTGTCAGAACAACTGCCATCTAATAGAGTTAATAACCCATCAGCTCTAAATCACTGGCTTTCACAGAATTGACTAAGCTCTGAGTAATCATGACTACTAAATAAAGGTATAGCAGCACTCTTAGCTAATATTCCTGATACAAGAATTTGATGAAGAGAGCCGTTCCTGTGGATCAGTGAGAGAGGGCATAGAACAATATGGAAGAAATGTACTGACTGTAATTTTGAAAGTTTCTTTTCTCACTATTTTGGTATATAAGTGGGACTTATATTTATTGGAACAGCATACCCTTACAGTTTTGTTTTATTCTGTACTAGTTAGTAGTTAAGTGGAGTTGTTCAGTTTGTTAGTAGTTTTGTTAATTTGCTCACTGATAGAGTTGAATGAATAAATTGCTACTTGTTGATTATAGAGTGACTGCCAGGAGTTAATTTCATTTAGCTTTCTATGGATTGGGAGGTGAGAGGCAGGTTATATCACTTTTCACACTTCCTTCAACAAATTATGAGGTGAGGTGAGCTTCTCTGGGTGTTTCAGTTTTAGTTATCAGAGGGGGGGGGGTCTGATCGACCATTGCTTCATGACATGTTTCATTTTTCATACTCCAAATAATGTCAACAACATCCCACATTCTGTTTTCTTGAACAAAGGAATTATAACACATTTAATCATAAAAATACCTGACAACATTGATTCTTTTTTTACAAGTAATTTTTGATACCACCAGGCAGCCGTCTTCAGGGATCTCCAGTAACCTTTTACAGCAAGTAACTTTTTCTGTGCATATACATTTATATGAGAAAGCTATTGTCCATGATTTGTCACCTCAGTGCTTACACCCAATGCATTCCAACTCTTCAAACTCTTTTTGTTTGGAATCTTTTATCACTTCATCTTCTAATCTGTTTATAACCACTAAAAATTCTTAACTGGGTTTACTGATTAATTGACTGGCTTGATAAATTGGGAAACAGGTACGACTGTTGTGTGGAAGAAGCTGTAAGACTGAGTAGTTAATAAGCTCTATTCACAACGAATGATGTCTTGAATTCTGACGGATGGATGGACTGCCTGGTCTGAATTGACAATCGTCTCAGAATTACCCGTTAGCCATTTCAGATTGAGATGAAGAGCAATTTATTCACACTCAGTCTTTAGAATTCTCTAATCAGATAGTTGTGTGTACTAGTCATCAATATAGTCAAGACAGAAGCTGAGAGAGTTTTACATTCTAAGTAAATTAATGGATATTCTGTATAGTGTGGGATGTTTTCTGAGAAGATTTGTAGCTCGGGTTGTGGTTTGATTGCAGATGTTTTATCACCCTGCTAGGTAACATCATTAGTGTGCCTCCAGTGAAACGTTGGTGTTCTGTCCCACTTATTATTTATAAGCCTCAGTTTGCTGGGTGGTTGGTATTACTTCCAGTTTTGTTCTTCAGTGGATTGTATATCTGGTCCAGTTCAATGTGTTTGTTGGTGGAGTTCCATCCAGTGTCACCAGGAAGTCAGTTTTTTCGACATCTCTGCAGTTAAAATTCAGTCCATGTACAAGGATGGTCTTCTCAGTGCCTATTTAATGGTCGGTCTGAGATGGTCTTAATTCATATTTCTGTGTTGTCCGTGTTTTGTTGTGAGTTTGGGTAGTTTGTCTTGTAGGGCTATTCTTTTCTTTGTTCTGGTCCTCTGTGGTTGTATGGTGATGGCTTGTTCTAGTGTGATTGTCCATTCGTGGTCCGTTACATTGGAGTACAAAATCTTTTGGCATGCAATTTCCTGTGTGTATTTGTGGAGGCGGTTATGCACATCTTTGATCATAACCCTTATCATTCTTCGGCTGTTCTATGAAGCTGTTCTCCACGCCTGTGGATTGTTGTTAGGTGGTTTAATGTTTTAAGCTTTGTGGTAGTACCTGTTTTCTGAACTGAACTGAACATGGAACTGGACCCGATATATAAACTACTAAAGAACAAAATTAGAAGTGATACCAGCCATCCCAGCAAACTGAGGCATATAAATAACAAGAGGTGCACTGACGATGTTACCAAGCAGGGTGATGAAACATCTGCAATCAAACGCACCAGCTTAGTGAGCAAGTCTGCAACCTCATAGTGTGGGATGAGAGAGATCAGACAGAAGATTAGACAGGATTTTATTGAAATATGGAGTAGGCTCAGTTAATAGAATAGTTGCAGCACAGAAGAGGTTTGGCCATAATGTCCTCCCAACTCTCTGCAAGGACAACTCATCTAGACCACCTTGTCCTCAATTTCCCTGTACTCCTGCAAGTTTTTACTCTTCAGGTAAGTTTTAAATTACTTTTTTAAGAGGTTGACTGAATATGCACCATTACCTTCCAAGCAATGCATTCCAGATCTTAGCCACTTGTTGCAGAGAAACATGCCCTCTTGTTACTGAGATAACAAAGTGTAGAGCTAGATGAACACAGCAGGCCAAGCAGCATCTTCGGAGCACAAAAGCTGACGTTTTGGGCCTAGACCCTTCAACATTGCTTCTTCCATGAAACACTAGATTGATGTCCTCTATTTTTTAATCCAGCTGGCAAGGCTAAAAGGCCTATGTCCCTAATATAACAAAAATAGAGAAATCATCTATTAGTGCAATATGAAAAGACATAATGTACCTTTAAAATTTTGCAGGGCTCTTGGAAGTGTGAAACGAGTTGATATGATTCCTTCTGAAGAGAACTAAAAGGACCTTTTTTGGTTGTTGGCAGGTAATGTAAAATTCTTTGACTATAACTGAGGAATTGTGCTTGTACTCCGACAAAACTGCTTTTATAAAGGTACAATACAGTGTTAGGCTGGCTGCTGACAAGATAAATTGCTTAAATATAAGAAATCAGGATGAGATGCTGAGGAGTTTTATCTGACACTGTGGTGGCAGTTTTATTTTAAATGCTTTCTGTCAACTACATCATTCTGAAATATTATAAGATAATGGTGAAAATCAGTATACCAATACAGTCTTTTATCCTAACCATTTACATACTTTTACAAATGCTGTCATTTAAATCCAAAATTCAGACTCTGAGTGAAGACCATTTCCTAAGAAAGGACTTGCAGTAAGTAAGCAAAAGTTTTCTTTTCCAGTCTTCTTATCTGATTTAATTTAGCTGCATGTTATCTTTTTGTTATTGAGTATTCACTTTTTAAAATCATGTATGCTTCCATCATGTGTGGAAAAACCATGTTCTTGCATATTTAGGAGAGTTTTCTTTGCATTCTGTTTCCAACTTCCAGTTGGCCTTCCGGCTAAGTGTATAATATTAAATCCTTGTGGTCTTTTTCCGGATTATTTTAAATTAAATATTTTCTATTCTAAGTACTTAGATGTAGGCTGACACATCAGTGCAGCAATGAGGGAGTGTTCTATTGTCAGAGCTGCTATCTTGTGGATGATATGTTAATTTGAGGGCCAGTCTGCTTGTTCAGGTAAGCACAAAGGATTCCAACTTAGAAGAGCAGGTAGTTCTCCTACTGTTATTCGTTCACAAATTGGTTGATGATCACTCATATAATATTAATTGCACTACAAAGACTATTAATTAATTGACTAAGAAAGTCAGGAGAATGTGCCCTGTATTAATGCAAGTAATTTCTCTCCTCCCACCCTTTCCTTCTTCCCTTTCATTTCCTTTTCTTCTTTATCAGTTTTGCCCGTTCCCCCTCATTCTCGCTTTCTTCTGTCTTTCTTTTATCTTCCTGCTTTCTCTTTGTTCCTGTCCTGCTGTGCCACCTCCTCTTTCTCATCTTACTTCCTTCTCATTTCTCACTGATGCACCTTTCACAGTTTTGTCAAAGAAGATTTCCCTTTCATAAATCTGTGTTGACTTTGTCATAGAGATTTTCAATGTGTACAGCACGGGAAAAGTCACTTTAGCCATTGCTTTTTAGAGATGGTAATGATGCATACTTTCTGCCTCACAAACCTTAGAAACTGCTGCACGATCTAAGGAATTCTGAGGATCAGAAATGCATCATTACTGTCTCTAAAAAGCATTTTAAAAATCTTTCATGGGATATCAACAACTCTGACAAGGCCAGTATTTGTTGCTTATCCCTAATTATCTTAGTGAATGAACAGCAATATAAATACAGGTTGGCATGCTGAGTGGCTGTTAGGGTACCATGGAAATGATGGTGTCTCCTCATTATTTTATGCATGGCTGAGAGAGGCCTGTGCCGTGCGTGAAGCACAATAGCTTTAGGTATGTAGGCGACTGTTGGGCAAATGTTGTGAGGGAGCCTCCAAAATGAGGCCTCCAGGCATACAGAAGGCATTCCGACTGCCCTTCCTCTTGCCTCAAACCTAAATCCCCAAGAATCTTTATTGAAACGCCTGACCTATGGAACCACCTGGGCTCCTCTAAGTGGTGGAAATGCTTAGTCCTAGCTATGGTTACTGCTCCCAGTTTCTGCTGCTGGCACTGCGCAGCTGCTGGCCATCTGATTAACTGGCAGCTCTCTAGGCAGGATTTCCACCTGAGAACAGGCAGCGAGTTTTGCATTAGAGCAAATAACACTGCTGCCAGCAGCATTTGGTTGAATATTTTTTAATACATTCGTAGATCACATTTGTTCCTGGCCTTTCCAGCATTTATTGCCCATCCCTAGTTACCTTTGAAGAGGTGGTGGTAAGCAGCCTCCTTGAACCATTGCAGCCTATTTTGTGTAGGTAGATCCACAATGCCTTTAGGGTGGGAATTCCAGGATTTTGACCCGGCAAATGAAGGAATAGTGCTATATTGCCAAGTCATGATGCTCTGTGGCGTGGCAGTGAACTTGCAGGCAGTGGTGGTGTTTCCACATATCTGCAGCCTTGTCCTTCTAAATGGTGGTGGTTATATGTTTGGAAAGTGCCATCTAAGGAACTCTGGTAAATGCAGTGCATCTTGTAAATAGTACATACTGATGTTATTGAGTGTCAGTGGTGGAAGGGGCAAATATTTGTGGGTGTGGTGCCAATCAAACAGCTGCTTTGTTCTGGATGGTGATTAGCTTTTTTGAGTTATTGCAGCTGTATTCAACAAGCTAAGTATGGATTATTCCATCATACATTTTGCTGAGTTCTAGCTTTCTGTCACCATTCTGATGAAAATCTGTTACCTTATTTTCCATCTGATCCTTTTACCAATTTATATTAAATATATGATCAGGATCTTCATATTTTCATACTTGACTTTCAACTCATCCTTGGCCCATGCTCCTCCGTTATCAATCAGAAACTTCATATCTCAAGTAGTTCCAATTCACTACTCTGTGATGTTGTCTATAGTAAACATTATATTCTTACTCAGCATTATTGCAAGTTACAAGGTCTAGAAATCATAGAATAAAAATATTTCTGCTGTTGTCTTATACTGTCAGATTTATGGCAGCTACCCTAATACAGTCACATGTCAATGAAAGACCTACAATAGGATGGGGCAGATCCTGTGATAACCTTGCACAGTTTTCATAATTTTTCACTAATTTCTTATGTTGAAGTTTTATATACTTTATCAACTATCACAGAATCATAGAAGTGCTACTCTGCAGGAGTAGGCCATTCAACCCATCTTGTCTGCACAACTCGTCAAATGAGTATTATTTCCCAGTGCCAAATTCCTGCTTTCTTCCCATATCCATTCACATTATTGCTATACAAATATTCACCCAATGCCCTCTTGAATGCTTCAGATGAACCTGCCTCCACCATGTCTAGGCATTCCATACCCTTGTTGTGTGAGAAATATTTTCTCAGATCACATTTGTTCATTTTGCAAATCTCTTTAACTCTATGCCATCTCAACCTTTTACAGCAGGATCAGATTTTCCCTATCTACTAATATCCAGCCTGCTCATGAATTTGTAAACCTCTATCAGATCTCCTCTTAGTCTTATTGTCTCCAAAGCAAACAGTTCTAACTTCTTCAACCTATCCTCATTACCAAAGTTCCTCATCACTGCAGTCATTCTCATAAATCACAAATGCATTCACAGCGCAGTATCTTTTCAAGAATGTGGTTCCACAACTGCACGCAACACTGCAGTTGAGGTTCAACAGGTGTCTCACACAAGCACAACATCACTTCCTTGCTCTTGTACTCTATGCACTATTAACAAAACCGAAGATACTGTGTGCTTTATTAACTGCTCTCTCCACCTGTTCTGCTACCTTCGGTGATCTGTGAATGTATATATCCAGGTCTTTTCGCTGTGTGCCCCTTTTAAACTTGTATGCCCTATTTTATATTCTCTTTCAATTTTATAGAGTCATACTGCAAGGAAACAGTCTCTTTGGTCCAACTTGTCTCTGCCAACCAGACCTCCCAATCTGGCCTGGCCCCATTTGCCAGTTTTTGGCCCATATCCATCTGAACAGTTCTATTCACGTGAACATCCAGGTGCCTTTTAAATGTTGTAATTGTATGCCTTCATCACTTGTTTTGGGCACTCATTCCAGACACGCACCACCCTCTGTGTGAAAAAGCCACACCGTAGGTCTTTTTTAAATCTTACCACTCTCAAATTAAATCTATGTTCTCTAGTTTTGGACTCCCCCACCCTCGAAGAAAGACCTTGGCTGTTGACTCTATCTACATCACTTATGATTAGATACACCTTTGTAAGGTCATCCCTCAGCCTCTGATGCTCCAGGGAAAAAACCCTGGCCTATTCAGCCTCTCCATATAGTTCAAGTCCTCTAATCCTGGCGACATCTTTGTAAATCAGTTCTGCACTGTCTGAAGTTTAGAACATCCTTCCTATAAAAGGAAAACCAGAATTGTATGAAGTATTCCAAAAGTGGCCTAACCAATGTCCTGTAGATTAGATTCCCTACAGTGTGGAAACAGGCCCTTTCAGCCTAACAAGTCTACACCGCCCCATGAAGCATCCCACCCAGACCCATTATGTAACCCACACAGCCCTGAACACTACGGGCAATTTAGCATGGTCGATCCACTTAACCTGCACATCTTTGGACCGCGGGAGGAAACCGGAGCACCGGGAGGAAACCCGCGCAGACACGGGGAGAATGTGCTAACTCCACACAAACAGTCGCCCAAGGCTGGAATTGAGCTCTGGTCCCTGGTGCTGTGAGGCTGCAGTGCTAACCACTGAGCCATCATGCCGTCCTGTACAGCTGGAACACGGCATCCCAACTCCTATTTTCAGTTCTGAGGAAGGGTCACCAGACCCGAAACATTAACAGTTTTTTCCTTGACAGATGCTGCCAGACCTGCTGAGCCTCCAGCAATTTTGTTTTCATTCCTATTTTCAATGTTATGATCAATGAAGGCAAGTGTGTCAAACGCCTTCACCACCTTGTCTATACACGACTCCACTTTCAAGGAACTATGTACCTGCACTCCTAGGCCTCTTTGTTTGACAACAGTCCCCACAGCCCTACCATTTACTGTATAAGTCCTGCCCTGTTCGCCTTACCAAAATGCAAAACATCACATTTATCTAAATTAAACTCCATCTGCCACTCCTCGGTCATTGGCCCATCTGATCTCGTAATCTGAGATCATCGACTTCAGTGTTCTCTACACCACCTATTTTGATGTTATCTGCAAACTTACTAATCATACCTCCTATAAATGATGATAAGCAGTGGACCCAGCACTCATCTTTGGTCACAGGCCTCCAGTCCAAAAAACATCCCTCCACTACCATTCTCTGACTTCTGACTTCAATCAAATTGGCTAGCTCCCTCTGGATCCCATGTGATCTAACTTTACTAACCAGTCTACCTTGCAGAATTTTGTCAAACACTCCACTGAATTCAATATAGACATGGGCTACAATTTACATTAGGAAAATGTAATAGAGCAATCATGATACAGAACCTTCTGTTCTCAGTCACCTTTTATGCACATCAATGAGCATAGGCATAATCTGCTTAATCTATCCTCACAAGCCAACTACTTCAGTCCATTAATCAACCAAGTCAGTCTACTGTAACGTGGCTCCACTGAACATGCATTCTTTCATTAGTAAGGACAATAAAAATTCACAGTTCTAGAACATACAAAATATGAGTAGGAGTAGGCCATTCAGATGTTCTAGTCCACTGTACCATCTCCCCAACCACCTCTGGGGCAGCACAGTGGCTCATTGGTTAGCACTGCTGCCTCATAGCATCAAAGACCTGGGTTCAATTCTAGCCTCAGGCGACTGTCTATGTGGAGTTTGCACATTCTCCCCTTGTCTGTGTGGATTTCCTCTGGGTGCTCTGGTTTCCTCCCACTGTCCAAAGATGTGCAGGTTATGTGGATGGGCTATGGGAAATGCAGGGTTCCAGGAATAGGGTAGAGGGTGTGAGTCTGGGTGGGATGCTCTTCGGAGGGTTGGTATGGACTTTCTTGGGCTGAATAGCCTGTTTCCACACTGCATGGATTCTATTGCTTGTGTTCTAAAGATTACATGATAGTCTTCTTAACTGTTCTTTGAGCATTCCTCATATTCATTTGCTTGCTTTTTGATCTTTCAATTCCACTTTTCCGCAATAGCTAGATTGCTAAAAGTTCTTGCAATTTAATTTTGGCTGTGTGACAGCTGAAATTTAAAGTTGGTTACTGTTGCTGAGACTATGAAACTATGAACTGCATTTTGAATGAAAAAGCCTAGGAAACCACTTTCAAGATTAGAGTCAGTTTGGCTTTATGAGGGGGAAATTACACCTGACCAAATTATTTGAATGCTTTGAGGAGCTAATGAACAGAATAGATAAAGTAGAAGCAGTGGATGTTGTATATTTAGATTTTCAGAAGGGGTTCGATAAGGTACCATGTATTGGGCTATTTAATAAGAGCATGACAAAGATGGGCAAGGCAAGTGTGAGGGTGACTCAAAGAGTTTGCAGAGGGATACACAGATTAAGCAAGTATGCAAAATCTTAGTGGGAAAACGAAGGCTATGCACTTTGGCAAGAAGAATAAAGGAACTGAAATAAAGAGAATGGATTGTAAAAATAGAAGTGTTGCTGAAACTGTACAAGGAACTAGTCATTACACCTGGAATGCTGTGAATAGTTTTGGGCCCTTTAATCTCAGGGAAAGGGTCGTCCATTTAAGACAGAAATGAGGAGGAATTTCTTCTGAGGGTACTGAATATGTGAAATTCTTTACCACAGAAGAGCTATAGAGGCTGGCTTGTTAAGTATATTCCAGGGTGAGATACACAGATTTTTAATCAGTAAGGGGAAAAGGCATGAAAGTGGTGAATTATCAGATCAGCCATGATCTCATTGAGTGGTAGGGTAGATCTGATAGGCTGAATGGCCTATTTCTGCTCCCAGGTTTTATGGTCTTAATAAATGCTGACCCTGCTAGTGGTGTCCTCCTCCAGTGACCCTTCACTGAAAATGCACCAGTCGGGTCATTTAAGTAGAAGTATGAACATGCATCCATGATAACATATATTTGGGCCCGTGCCAGAAATGGGCACACTGGACCAAAGAAGAGCACAAAAGTTAATTAAATCCCTGCCCAATGACACCCGTTTGTGTGCAATGACATGTGATTGCCCCTGGTCTTGAATCTAGCATTCCCTTTTAACAGTGGTACTCACTTGAATTCCAGAACGGAACTTAAAACTACACCCAGGACAGCCAGTTGGACACCATGTTTAATTGGATCTAGCATCAATATTTCCAGGGAAAGGGGTGACGTTGGTAACGAGAAATGGAATGTTTCAGGGGAACCAAAAACAGTAGGGATTCTGCTTATCCTCTACTGGATGTTTAAAATACAGTTTGATAACTTCACAGTAGTAGTGAGTGAATTGGTGGTGTAATAGAGCTGGGTGACACCAGCATCTGTGCAAAACCTGGTATTGTTGTTTTGCGTGATGTCACTAAGACACGCTTAAAAAGTAGCCAGGGGCCAAGCACAGATTCTTGGTGGCCATCTGAGTTAATAGTAGCAAGGAACAGGAAGTGAGGACATTGCAGTCTCTGCTTAATCACTGATTTTCATTCAAACAGGCTGAGAAATGCTAGGGACTCCAGTTCTCTAAGTATTACTGCAATGTTTTCCAAAATGTCGATTTTTTTTATTATACAATTTAATCATAAAATCAGTTGAAGTTGGGAGCTTTTGATGTGGCATTGATGTCTGTGTTGGTGAACTTTGATAGATAATTTCAGGTGTCTACATCGGTGGAGACTGTACAATATGTTTACCTGCAAGTACCCAAACCCCATGAAATTACATTTTCTACAGCATAAGCAGTAACTATGATGGTTACAGTCAGCTTCTATTATTTTAAGTTGCTACTTTTTTTTCTACACTGAGTTCAAACTTTTTGCTGTGAAATTTATCATGGTTAATTGTCGTTATTGAAATGTTCTGTTACTCATATAGAATATTAGTCAAAAACTTTTTTTTGGGCAGAATAGAAGAATTGATCTACTCTAATATACCTTTTCAATTTCTGATACTTGCAATATCTTATGTAACTATTGAATGGGCTTTGTGTTGGGGAAGAGTTTCAAATATGAATTCAGCACAGTGAAGTAAATCTTGCAAAATTATGTTCATTTCACTTACTTTGCAATTTTTTTCCCCTCTCTGTCCCTCCTCCCCCACCTCTCTCTCTCTCTCTCTCTCATTCAGGTATATCAGAAATTTACCAAGATGCCTTCACACGGTAAACTAATGGTACCCGAAGGTTTGAAATCCCTGCTAGAGGCATTAGGCAGAGCAGTTGTACAAGATCAACCAGAAAATATCCACCAGTTTGCCTCCTCATATTTCTCAGAATTGCAGCAATTTAGAGATGGTCAGTGTTCTGTCTAAATGTATCTGAATCTAAGTTTTGTATAGCCCAGTTAAAATACAGATCTACTTACTGTATTTCCATCTGTTGTATAGGAAATCCAACTCTTGATATATGTGACCTAGTGAAAATGTTCCATTTGAGCAGAGGTAAGGACAACAAATTGAATGGGGAATATTCTGTTTAATTGTTTTTCTAGCTGCATTGATCAGTGTTTACTTACAGATCAAGACTGTGCTTTGTTGTTGTTTTTCCTCCATTGAAGTTGTATAAAAGGTGATCTGAAAGATAAGTTTGTATTATGTTTTGGGTCAGTTTCCTTGAAACAATATGATACAGAACCAGCTACAGATTAGGAACATGTAATTTGCAATCCATGGTAAAACAACCTCTGGGGGAAAATGATCATAATACAACTGAATTAGATATTAAACCTGCTGAGCTTTTCCAGCAACTTCTGCTTTTGTTCCTGAAATACATTTTAAGTTTGTGTGTGATATACTTACTCCATTTCCAAGTAAAAAGCTTAAACTTAAAGCTCTATCCATTGGGTTAGACAAGAAGGGCAGACTAAGATTGATTCAGAAAGAATGGAGAAGTAAGAAGATTTTCATTTTGGTAATAAAAATCGAAAAGCAGATGTTTTTTAAAGGTGTGAAACTTGTCTATGCCAATGCTCAGACA
This sequence comes from Stegostoma tigrinum, assembly GCF_030684315.1. Lineage (NCBI taxonomy): Eukaryota > Metazoa > Chordata > Chondrichthyes > Orectolobiformes > Stegostomatidae > Stegostoma > Stegostoma tigrinum. The sequence goes on along the minus strand of NC_081358.1, from coordinate 126,632,263 downwards.
GACTTAGTTATCGCATACAAAAAACAGTTAGTATGCACCTACACCAAGCAATGAGAAAGTATGAGAATTAGGAAATCTTGGTGTAATTGTAGAGGTCAGTATTTAAACCACATCTGGAAAATTGCTCAGTTTTGGTCTTTGCATCTAAGTAATGATATACTTGCATTGACCATGATACAGTGAAAGCTTATTAGATTGTTTCTTAGGATGAGAATATTATTCTTTGGTGACAGACTGAGTAAACTGGGTCTGTGTTCTCTAGAGTTTGGAAGAGTGAGAGGTGATTTTGTTGAAGCATATATAATTCTGATGAGGCTTCACAAGTTAGATACGAGATGTTGTTTGGCCTGACTGGGGAATCTAGAAAATAGAGTAAAAGCCTCAGGATAATTATTTTGGAATGAAAGAGAAAGTTCCTCTCTTAAATGATTGTGAATCTTTTGAATTATTTACTTCAGACAGTTGTGTTTGCTTGTGTTTGAATATATTTGAGACTGATATTGATATTTTGCATCAAACTCTCAGAAACCAGGGATATTAGGTGCAGGAAAGTGGAGTTGAGGCAGCAGATCTACCATGATTCTGTTGAATGGCAGAGCAAGCTCAAATGACCAAATGATCTATTCCTCGTTATTTTTAAATTTCCTTTCATTTCTTAGTTACATTTCCACATGTTATACGATAAAAGTGCATTTACAATTTTGTGACTGACTTATGAAATTATTAATGTGGAAGAAAATTCACTGACTTTCTGTCCAGTGAGGCAGATGCTCGACAGTAAGTAGGAAGAAGGAATCAGAGAAATGGATGGATAAAATTTGGAAATGGTATGAAATAAATGAAAGTCAATGTACAAACTGCCTTTACACAGTGAAACTTGTGAAGTTTATATGAACTAGTTTGGCATCATATTATCTAGGTAGTAAGAAAACATATTTTTGGTTTCCAGGCAAGGTAAGGTGAATAATGCAGAGAATGTATTAAAATGCTCATTTCCCTCTTCTTCACTATACTATTTCCCATCGCTACAATTTTTAGTAACAATTTTTAAATATTTTCAACTTTCAATAGTGAATGCTAATACCTATTATTCAGTCCACTCTTTTATTTTTCTTTTAAGTGCCCACTGGATTAATCTTCTTTGACCTGGCTTCATTTTTGCAACATTCCTGTGTTCCTCAAACCATTGCTTGCTCTTAACCCATTCGTGAGATATACAACTGTTGATCATTGCTGTCTTTATTGAACACTATTACTGAACTTTGAAGGAAAGAATACACACAAAATATACATGGTTTTACTAAATTGAGCAGGGATGGGGAGGGAGTCATTACATTGTGAAGAGTTAAACAAAATATCTATCAATCAGCCTGGTAATAGTTTGGGGTCTGTAATGGTTAGCATAGGGAATTTTCTAATCAACCTGTTCAGAGATGTTATTACACTCCTCTGGAGGAGGTAGGACTTGAACCCATGCATCCTGGCACAGAAGTAGAGGCAGTACCACTGTGGTGCAAGGTCCCTACTCCTTGGTTATCATAGGACAGTTAGCTCAAGAAAGAATGGTAGTTTAGACTCTTTTGGAGGTGTTGATAATTCACGACTCATAAACATATGGAATAGAAATGACTGATAACAACATAAGAGGGATAAAAACCGAAAAAAAAAAATGTGGATGCTCTAAATCAAGAACAAAACAGAAGTTGCTGGAAAAGCTCAGCAGGTTTGGCAGCATCTGTCAGAAGGAAAATCAGAGTTAAGGTTTCGGGTCCAATGACCCTGCAGCTCTGAGGAAGGGTCACTGTACCTGAAATGTTAAATCTGATTTTTTTCTTTTCTTCATAGATGCTGCCAGACCAGAAAATGGTGTTAGGATTGAAGGGTAAAAGGAAGATATTGCATAGGTTTAGTATTTTTCTTCACAAATTCTTAAAAATTGCAGGCAAGCCCAACCCTAATGAAAGGAGGTTGGCATAACTGAAAACAGTATGGGGCAATTATCAGGAAGTGGGTGCTACATCAAAGGGATAGATATTTTCCTAATCAAACTGTTCAGAGCTTTTGTTACACGCCAATGGAACGGGTGGGACATGAACCCAGGCCTCCTGGCCCAGAGGTAGTGCTGTACCACAAGGTAACAGAGTGGATATACTGTCCATTGCCAGAATGTGCAACTCTTGTTGTGACTCAAAAGCTGTCTCAATTACTGGTCAGGTTCTTACTCTGCTGCACATGGGAACTTCCTGAAATGGAAGTTGATCGATTGAATTAATTCAAAGAAACTATTAGCTGGTCAATTCTGCTAAACTAGAGTTAGGCCAGATGTCCAGAACAGATAGTGCTGAGTTCTGTTTTAGTTGGAGAGATGAATGTGTGACAGGTAAAAATGTTGCGAACCTTAGTTTGATCAAATTTGGATACTGTGCAAAGTCTGTCTCCATGTTACAAAAAGGACATTGTAGATACTGGGCAAGGTGCAAATAAAGTTCAATGAGGATCAATATCAGATGAGATGACAGATTAGGCCTGTATGGAGAGGTTTATGCTAAATAATTATCCTTCTGATCTCAAAATGTGAAGGGGTTTGTTAAAGAGGGCATAGAGAAATTTCCACTATAGGGATGTGAATAACTAGTGACCATGAATGTAATGTAGTTAGTAAGAAACAAATTAAGAAATTAGGAGAAACCTCCTTTATCTTAAGAGTCGTAATATTGTAGAAAATCCTTGCACAAGAATTGGCTGCGACAAATAGCACAGAAGACTTTTAAGCAAAGATAGATAAGTTCATAAGGAGGAGAATGTTATATTGATATAGTTAGATGGATTAAAGTAGAAAAAAAGAGACCTTTTTTGGATAAATTCTCTGATATTATATGTTGAGAAGAATTGTATGTGATCTAGAATATGTTTCAACATAATGTATTCATATCAAATGAATTTAATTGGAAAGTACTTAAATGTTGTTGAAACACATTGGCACAAAATTCTTCAGTGGCTTGTACTGTTGTCGCACATGACTTGAAATCAAACAAATAAAATTTTAATTCACTACTGGCCTCTAGAAGGAGCCCCAAGAGTTTCCTGAATTTGCTTATTTATAGGCGTTGCTGCAAGCTTTCCGTTTAACCAGAATGAACTTTCAGTGCAGCCTTTTAAATTCACTCTTAATTTCTTGCTATTCAGAACACTGGGATACGTGAAGGCTTTTTTTCTAATTCTACTTGGCGTTCTGATTTGTCTCAACTACCATACTTCATGTCACCAAGGTGGAGGAATGAAATGTGAACACCTTTACACCTTCAGAACTCCTGGGAGAAATGAAGGCTAGACATCTAAACATCTAGGCACTCTCAAATAATTGAGGTCCCAGCACTGATCCCTGCTCCACAACACCTGGTACATCTCTGCAACAGGAAAATGACACATTTATGCCTTCCCCTCTCATTCCTATTAGATAAATAATCTCCTTTGCATGTCAATGTGCTACCATCTAGACACAAGCTTTTATTTTCCACAATAACTTCTGGTGTGGCACCTTTGTCAATTGGCTTCTGTAAATCCAAGTACGTACATCTACTGGTTCTCCTCTATCCACAGCACATTTTACTACTTTAAAGTACTCCAATAAATTGGTTAAACATAACTTACCTTTTGCAAAACCATGCTGACTGTGTCTGTTTGCCATGAACTGTAAGTGCATTGCTATAATGTCTTCAACTTCATTCAACAACAAATGATAAGTTAACTGGCCTGTAATTTCCTGTTGTCTCTCTACCTTTTTGAATAAAGAGGTAATGTTCCCTATTTTTCAAAAAAAGGAACAATCCTCTATCTGGGGAATGATGGAAAATTAATTCACTAGCCATTTGTTTTAAAGCTGTAGGATGAAGGCAATCTTCACTGTCAGCAAAGTTCTGCAGTCTTGTGAGTGACAGGTTGTCATTCACTGCTTAAAGTGCTATTTCCGTCTGAGTTGCAAGTGATATTTCAGCATCTGCAGAGATAAGCTAGGGGTAACATTTTGGGTCCAGTGACTCTGCTTCAGAACCCTTCTTCCACAGATACTTCCAGACCTGCTTAGCTTTTCCAGTAATTCAATTTTTGTTTCTGATTTCCAACATAAGCAGTTTTTTTTGTGGAAAATTGTCCATTTTGGCAGGACGTCTAAAAAAAGAAACACATTATCTAAATTGTAAAAGACTGCAGGGCTCTGAGGTGCAGAGGGATCTAAGTATCCTCAGCATGAATTACAAAACTTTAATATGTAGGTACAGCAGTTAGGAAAGCCAACAGAATGATACTGTTTATAGTAAGGGGAATTGAATGCAGAAGTATGGCAGTTATTCTTCAGTTATACAATGTACAGTCTCAAGGAAGACAATCTACCCATTCAAAGTAAACCTCTCTGACATGTCCGATACATTTACATCCTTTCTTACATAAAGAGACTGTACATTGTATAGAGGAGAAGATAGGTGGAGAGGAGAGTATCAATGGGGAGGTGGGGGGGGCGATAGGTCGGTCCGGTGAGGTCAGACAATTCAAGGGAGCGGGATGAGGTTAGTAGGTAGGAAATGGAGGTGCGGCTTGAGGTGGGAGAAGGGGATTGGTGAGAGGAAGGATAGGCTAGGCAGGCGGGGATGAGCTAGGCTGGTTTTGGGATGCAGTGGGGGGAGGTAGATTTTGAAGCTTGTGAAATCCACATTGATACCATTGGACTGCAGGTTTCCCAAGCGGAATACGAGTTGCTGTTCCTGCAACCTACGGGTGGCATCGTTATGGCACTGCAGGAGGCCAGGATGGACATGTCGTCTAAGGAACGGGAGGGGGAGCTGAAATGGTTCGCGACTGGGAGGTGCAATGGTTTACTGCGATCCGGGCATAGGTGTTCTGCAAAGCGGTCCCCAAGCCTCTACTTGGTTTCCCCAATGTCGAGGATGCCAAACCGTGTGCAGTGGATGCAGTGTACCACATTGGCGATGTGCAGGTGAACATCTGCTTGACGTGGAAAGTCATCTTGGGGCCTGGGATGGGAGTGAGGGAGGAGGTGTGGGGGCAGGTGTAGCACTTCCTGCAGTTGCAGGGGAAAGTGCCGGGTGTGGTGGGGCTGGAGGGGAGTGTGGAGCGAACAAGGGAGTTGTGGAGACAGCGGTCTCTCTGGAAGGTAGACAAGGGTGGGGTGGGAAAAATGACTTTAGTGGTGGGGTCGGATTGCAGATGGCAGAAGTGTCGGAGGACACAATGGTATCAATGTGAATTTCACCAGCTTTAAAATCTCCCCTCCCCCCACTGCATCCCAACACCAGCCCAGCTCGTCCCCACCTGCCTAACCTGTTCTTCCTCTCATCTATCCCCTCCTCCCACCTCAAGCCGCACCTCCGTTTCCTACCTACTAACCTCATCCCACCCCCTTGAATTGTCTGACCTCACCGGACCGACCTATCGCCCCCCCACCTCCCCATTGATACTCTCCTCTCCACCTATCTTCTCCTCTATCCATCTTCAGTCCGCCTCCCCCTCTCTCCCTATTTATTCCAGAACCCTCACCCCATCCCCCTCTCTGATGAAGGGTCTAGGCCTGAAACGTCAGCTTTTGTGCTCCTGAGATGGTGCTTGGCCTGCTGTGTTCATCCAGCCCCACACTTTGTTAAATTGGATTCTCCAGCAGCTGCAGTTCCCATTATCTCTGATCACAATCTTCACAAAGCTAGTCATTTTTGGAAACTACCACTCAAAGAAAAGTCTCTATTGTGCCATTTGTGAGGTCTTATTTCAAGAGTTTACTCTTCAGTGACACATCAGCACCAGAAATCGTCCAGAAGATATTGTCAAATATATTGGAAGAACAGGGTCATATATCACATGGATGATGGCTTGCTGAAAGAAGACTGAGGGTGGTAGTTGATGGGAAATGTTCATCTTGGAGACCAGTTACTAGTGGTGTACCGCAAGGGTCGGTGTTGGGTCCACTGTTGTTTGTCATTTTTATAAATGGCCTGGATGAGGGCGTAGAAGGATGGGTTAGTAAATTTGCAGACGACACTAAGGTCGGTGGAGTTGTCGATAGTGACGAAGGATGCTGTAGGTTGCAGAGAGACATAGATAAGCTGCAGAGCTGGGCTGAGAGGTGGCAAATGGAGTTTAAATACAGACAAGTGTGAGACGATGCACTTTGGTAGGAGTACATTTAAGTCGTCATTGGACAAGCATATGGACGTACATGGAATAGTGTAGGTTAGATGGGCTTGAGATCGGTATGATAGGTCGGCACAACATCGAGGGCCGAAGGGCCTGTACTGTGCTGTAATGTTCTAAGTTCTTTGGTCTCAGAATTGAACTCTTTGATCATAGAGGCTAGATGTTCTTCCTAGTCACAGGCTACTCCTCCAGCCCAGTTGTAGTCAAGCAGCTGCAGTGTCACATCTGAAGCGGTGATTGTATTGAAAAGACAGAATCCCTGATCATGTAACCTCTGACAATGGACCACACTTTGCTGATCATTTGTTTAAAGAGTTTGTAGATTTTGATTATATGAATTTCTCTGTACTACCATCTCACCAGCCTCAAGCCAATGGTGAAGCTGAAAGAGGAGTATATAATGAAACCATTGCTGAAGAATGATGTCATCCAACTTGTATCTCTGAGTCATTATTCAACTCCAATCCAAAATGGTTTAGCAGTATGTGAACTCTTCATGTGAAGAAGGCTGCAAACTCAATTCCCTACTCTTTTCCATACATTTATGCCATGAATATAAGCCGATGCCATGGTCGAAGCAAAGAGGAAGAGGATGAGAGAATAACAAAGTGTGGAGCTGGATGAACACAGCAGGCCAAGCAGCATCTTAGGAGCAGAAAAGGTCAAGTTTCGGGCCTAGACCCTTCATCAGAAAATCATCAGGAAGAGGATGAGTATTATTCCAACATACGAGGAACTACGACAAACATCACAACCTATCAGACCTATGAGACCAGAGGATTTGAATGAAAATTGAAAGTAGTGAAATAGATTCTAGGGTTCTATCACTTTCAAACTGAAAATAATATTGTACATCAGAAGAGATGTGTACTAATGTCTACACAGAAGTAATCTTCCACATAGCCAAAGCAATGATCAATGCAATCAAATAGATCAAGATGCTGTGTAAATTAAGAGATCCAAATAATGGCCCGTTTGCTGAACTGATGTCCTCTATCAATTCTCCTTCTGCACTTGGAAGATTCAAATCATCATAGAAGATTCATCATCATAAACCCTACAGTGTGGAAACAGGCCCTTTGGTCCAACAAGTCCACACTTACCCTAAGAACATCCCACCCAGATTCAGCCCCCTGTAAACCACCTAATCTACACAACCCTGAACATTCTGGGAAACTTAGCATGGCCAGTTCACCTATCTTGCACATCTTTGGACTGTGGGATGAAACCAGAGCACCCTGAGGAAACCTACGCAGACTCGGGGAGAATGTGCAAACTTAACATAGACAGTTGCACGAGGGTGGATTCAAATCTGGATCCCTGGCGCTGTGAGGCAGCAGTGCTAACCACTGAGCCACCGTGCTCTTCGAAGGAGCTGTCAATGTGCTAAGATAGGCTAGTCACAGCAGTTATCCTTTTAAAAAAAAGTTGAAGGCATAACCTTGGGGAGATGTAATATAATGGGTAGAATCAAATATTTAGAGAAAATGTATTATCAAAGTTTAAGTGTGTCTGTTATATGTTTAGGCAATGTACTTCACAGGAAGTGACACCAAAGCATGGTTTTGCTCTCTTCAATCTCACGGCAAAATGAAGCCTCTTAGAAGGTTCTTTCATAAAGTTAATATATTTCTCAAGGCAGAGATCGACAAATTCTTGATCTCAGAAGGAATCAAGGGCTACAGGGAGAGTGCAGGGAAGTGGAGTTGAAATGCCCATCAGCCATGATTTAAATAGCGGAGTGGACTTGATGGGCCGAATGGCCTTATGTCCACTCCTATGTCTTGTGGTCTTATGTCAGAACACCCTGTAACTAAAATGTATTAGTATAGAGTCACAGAGTCATATATCACAGAAACAGAATCTGTCGTCCTACCAGACTATGTCAAACATAATGCCAAAAAACACTAGTCCCAACTGCCTGCTCCTGGTTTATGACCCTCCAGACCTCTTCTATTCATGTACCTATCTACATGTTTTAAACATTTTTATTGCACCAACATCCACCACTTCCTCAGAATGTTCATTCCACACGCGAACCAATCACAGTGTGAAAAATTTGCCTCTCATGTCTTTTTAAATATCCCACCTCTCATCTTAATAAATGTGCCACCAAGTCTTGAAATTCCCCATCTTAGGGAAAACACAACTATCATTAACTCTATTTTATGAACTTCTTTCAGGTCGCCTCTCAACTTCCTACATTCCAGTAAAAGAAGTCCGAGCCTATACAGCGCTTTTTTATAACTCAAACCTTCCACAAGAACATAAGAACTAGGAGCAGGAGTAGGCCATCTAGCCCTTCGGGCCTGCCCCACCATGTAATAAGATCATGACTGATCTTTTTCAGACTCAGCTCCACTTACCCACCCACTCACCATAACCCTTAATCCATAGAACATAGGACATTACAGCTCAGTACAGGCCCTTCGGCCCTCGATGTTGTGCCAACCTGTCATACCGATCTAAAGCCCATCTAAACTACACTATTCCATACATGTCCGTTTGCTTGTCCAATGATCACCTAAATGTACTTAAAGTTGGCGAATCTACTACCGTTGCAGGCAAAGCGTTCCATTCCCTTACTACTCTCTGAGTAAAGAAACTACCTCTGACATCTGTCCAATATCTTTCACCCCTCAATTTAAAGCTATGCCCCCTCGTGCTCGCCGTCACCATCCTAGGAAAAAGGCTCTCCCTATTCACCCTATCTAACCCGCTGATTATTTTATATGTCTCAATTAAGTCACCTCTCAACCTTCTTCTCTCTAATGAAAACAGCCTCAAGTTCCTCAGCCTTTCCTTGTAAGATCTTCCCTCCATACCAGGCAACATCCTAGTAAATCTCCTCTGCACCCTTTCCAAAGCTTCCACATCCTTCTTATAATGCAGTGACCAGAACTGTACGCAATACTCCAAGTGCGGCCGCACCAGAGTTTTGTACAGCTGCAGCATAACCTCTTGGTTCCGGAACTCAATCCCTCTATTAATAAAAGCGATAACACTAAGCCTTCTTAACAGCCCTGTCAACCTGGGTGGCAACTTTCAAGGATCTGTGTACATGGACACCGAGATCTCTCTGCTCATCTACACGACCAAGAATCTTACCATGAGCCCAGAACTTTGCCTTCCGGTTACTCCTACCAAAGTGCATCACCTCACACTTGTCTGCATTAAACTCCATTTGCCACCTCTCAGCCCAGCTCTGCAGCTTATCTATGTCTCTCTGTAACCTTCAGCATCCTTCGTCACTATCCACAACTCCACCGACCTTAGTGTCGTCTGCAAATTTACTAACCCATCCTTCTACGCCCTCATCCAGGTCATTTATAAAAATGACAAACTGCAGTGGACCCAACACCGACCCTTGCGGTACACCACTAGTAACTGGTCTCCAGGATGAACATTTCCCATCAGGTACCACCCTCTGTCTTCTTTCAGCAAGCCAATTCCCGATCCAAACTGCTATATCTCCCACAATTCCCATCCTCCGCATTTTGTACAATAGCCTACTGTGGGGATCCTTATCGAACGCCTTGCTGAAATCCATATACACCACATCAACCGGTTTACTCTCATCTACCTGTTTGGTCACCTTCTGAAAGAACTCAGTAAGATTTGTGAGGCACGACCCACCCTTCACAAAACCGTGCTCACTATCCCTAATCAATTTATTCTTTTCTAGATGATTATAAATCCTATCCCTTATAACCTTTTCCAACACTTTACCAACAACTGAGGTAAGGCTCACTGGTCTATAATTACCAGGGTTGTCTCTACTCCCCTTCTTGAACAGAGGAACTACATTTGCTATCCTCCAGTCGTCTGGCACTATTCCTGTAGACAATGACGAGTTAAAGATCAATGCCAAAGGCTCGGCAATCTCCTCCCTGGCTTCCCAGAGGATCTGAGGATAAATCCCATCTGGCCCAGGGGACTTATCTATCTTCACCCTCTGTAGGATTTTTAATACCTCTTCCTTGTGAACCTCAATCCCACCTAGTCTAGTAACCTGTATCTCAGTATTCTCCTTGACAACATTGTCGTTTTCTAGAGTGAATACTGTCGAAAAATATTCATTTAGTGCTTCCCCTATCTCCTCTGACTCCGTACACAACTTCCCACTACTATCCTTGATTGGGCCTAATCTTACTTTCGTCATTCTTTTATTCCTTAAATACCTGTAGAAAGCCTTAGGGTTTACCCTGATCCTTTCCGTCAACAACTTCTCATGTCTCTTCCTGGCTCTTCTGAGCTCTCTCTGTAGGTCTTTCCTGGCTACCTCGTAGCCCTCAAGCGCCCTAACTGAGCCTTTACATCTCATCCTAACATAAGACTTCTTCTTCCCCTTGACCAGAGATTCCACTTCCTTCGTAAACCACGGCTCCTGCGCTCTACAGCTTCCTCCCTGCCTGACAGGTACATACTTATCGAGGACACACAGGAGCTTTTCCTTGAATAGGCTCCACATTTCTAATGTGCCCACGCCTGCAGTTTCCTTCCCTATCCTATGGTCCCTAAATCTTGCCTAATCTCATCGTAATTGCCTTTCCGCCAGCTATAACTCTTGCCCAGTGGTATACACCTATCCCTTTCCATCACTAAAGTAAACATAACAGAATTGTGATTGCTATCACCAAAGTGCTCACCTACTTCCAAATCTAACACCTGGTCAGGCTCATTACCCAGTACCAAATCTAATGTAGCTTCACCCCTTGTTGGCCTATCTACATACTGTGTCAGGAAGCCCTTCTGCACACACTGGACAAAAACTGACCCATCTATAGTACTTAACTATAGTTTTCCCAGTCTTTTACTGTTCAAAATTTTATCTAGCCTTGCTTTAAAAACATTCAGCGAGGTAGCTTCAACTGCTTCACTGGGCAAGGAATTCCACAGATTCACAACCCTTTGGGTGATGAAGTTCCTCCTGACCTCAGTCCTACATCTGCTTCCCTTCATTTTGATGCACTGCCATCTTGTCCTGGTTTCACCTGCTAGCAGAAACAATCTCCCTGCCTCCACCTTCCGTAATCTTATATGTTTCTATAAGATCTTCCCTCATTCTTCTGAATTCCAATGAGTATAATCTCAGTCTATATCACTTCTCAAGTAAGGAGGCCAAAACTGCACACAGTACTCCAGGTGTGGCATCACTAGGACCCGATACAGCTGCAGCATAGCCTCCCTGCATTTAAACTCCATCCCTCTAGCAATGGCAGACACAATTCTATTTGCCTATTTAATTACCTGCCGCACCTGCAATCCAACTTTTAGCGATTCATGCACAAGGACTCAAAGTGCCTTTGCACAGCAGGATGCTACAATTTTTTATCATTTAAAACATAGTCCATTTTGCTGTTATTCCTACCAAAATGGATGACTTCACATTTATTAACATTGTACTCCATCTGACAGACCTTTGCCCACTCACTTTAACTTTCTATATCCCTCTGCAGACTTTCAGTGTCTTATGCACACTTTGCTCTTCCACTCACCTCAGTGTCATCTGCAAATTTTGACACACCACGCTTAGTCCCCAACTCCAAACCCTCTATGTGAATAGTAAACAATTGCGGTCCCAACACTGATCCCTGAGGCACATCACTAGCCACTGACCTCCAGCCGTTTACGTCGACTCTTTGCTTTCTACTGGTCAACCAATCCTCTATCTATGCCAATACATTACCTGTAATACCGAAATAACAAGGTGTAGAGCTGGATGAACGCAGCAGGCCAAGCAGCATCAGAGGATCAGGAAGGCTGACATTTCGGGAAGAAGGTTCTAGTCCCGAAATGTCAGCCTTCTTGCACCTCTGATGCTGCTTGGCCTGCTGTGTTCATCCGGCTCTACATCTTGTGATCTCAGGTTCTCCAGCATCTGCAGTTCCTACTATCTCTGAAATACTATACCTGTAATACCGTACAACTTTATCTTATGTAGCAGCCTTTGGTGTGGCACCTGGTCAAATGCTTTCTGGAAATCCAGATACACTATATCTATTGGTTCCCCACTGTCCATGATGCAAGTAATGTCCTCAAAGAATTCCACCAAATTAGTTAAACATTGAAGGTTTCCTCTCTCAAGACCATCAATAATACCCTTTACTGGCATAACATTCACAAAAGAGGAGGAAAACAACAACAAACTGCCATTCCTAGACGTCACAGTAGAGCGAACAGCCAATGGGGAACTTCAAACCAGCGTCTACAGGAAAACAACACATACGGACCAAATACTGAACTACAGGTGCAACCATCCCAACACCCACAAGCGAAGCTGCATTAGAACATTATTCCAATGAGCCACCACACACTGCAGCACAGAGGAACTACGCAGAGCAGAGGAAAATCACCTATACAGCGTATTCAAAAAGAATGGGTACCCTATGAACACAGTCCGCCGATTCCTCAGCAATAAACCCAAACAAACAGACAAAACGGGCTCAGAAACCATAGCCACTCTCTCCTACATCAAAGACATTTCCGAAATGACTGCTAGACTACTCGGACCTCATGGCATCAGGGTAGCCCACAAACCCACCAACACACTAAAACAGCAGCTAATGAACTTAAAAGACCCTATACAGACAACAAATAAAACGAACGTCATCTACAAAATACCTTGCAAGAACTGTGACAAACACTACATTGGACAAACAGGCAGAAAGCTAGCTACCAGGATACATGAACATCAACTAGCCACAAAACGACATGACCCACTATCACTAGTATCCTTACATGAGGAAGGACATCACTTTGATTGGGACAACACATCCATCCTAGGATAAGCCAAGCAGAGACATGCACACACCCGGAGGTTGCAGGAACAGCAACTCATATTCCGCCTGGGAACCCTGCAGCCTAATGGTATCAATGTGGACTTCACCAGTTTCAAAATCTCCCCTTCCCCAACTGCATCCCTAAACCAGCCCAGTTCGTCCCCTCCCCCGACTGCACCACACAACCAGCCCAGCTCCTCCATTCCACCCACTGCATCCCAAAACCAGTCCAACCTGTCTCCGCCTCCCTAACCTGTTCTTCCTCTCACCCATCCCTTCCTCCCACCCCAAGCCGCACCCCCATCTACCTACTAACCTCATCCCACCTCCTTGACCTGTCCGTCTTCCCTGGACTGACCTATCCCCTCCCTACCTCCCCAGCTATACTCTCTCCACCTATCTTCTTTTCTCTCCATCTTCGGTCCGCCTCCCCCTCGCTCCCTATTTATTCCAGAACCCTCACCCCATCCCCCTCTCTGATGAAGGGTCTAGGCCCGAAACGTCAGCTTTTGTGCTCCTGAGATGCTGCTTGGCCTGCTGTGTTCATCCAGCCTCACATTTTGTTGTCACAAGAATTCCTAGATGCATTCCAACCAGAACTCCATCAACAAACACATTGATTTGGAGCCAATCTACCATCCTCTGAGAAAAAGAACAGGAAATAACATCACCAACCCCAGGAAACCTAAACAGATAAATAGAAAGCAGGACATAACACCAGCACTTCATCGGAGGCTCACTAATGATGTTACCTAGAATGGTGACGAAATGTCTGAAAACTAACCTTCCAGCTCAGCGAGCAAACTCACAACCAGTAACTCAACCTGAGCTACAAATCTTCTCAAAACTCACTACTTGTTTGTTGTACCAAGATATAATACCTCGCATTTATCCAGATTGAACTCCATTTGCCATTTTTCAGCCTATTGACCCATTTGAACAAGATCCCTTTGTAAACTTAGAAAACCTTCTTCACTGTCCACTATGCCACCAATTTTGCTGTCATCATAAGCTTACTAACCATGCCTTCTACATTCTCATCCAAATCATTTTTATAAACAACAAACAAAACAGGACCCAGAACTTGAGATTGAAAATATTAGAAGAACACCAGAGTGTAGAAACCGTTAACATATTTATATTATGTCACTGAGGGGGCTGTGGATAAATCACTGGAGAACACTAAATGTAATTGTAGAGGAACAGGAAGACATGATAAAAAGTTTTTGACTGGATAGCTAAGAACGGTGGGAATTGTGTTGAAGAAGAATGGTGTGGTCTGCTGTGTCAGTGGTTGAAAACAACTCAAAGACAAGGAAGGATTGTTTACCTTTATCACAATCACATAGAATGTTGTTTATGACTTTGTGATAGTTATGGAAATTTGATTGGTAGGATTCAAATAAAGAGTATGTAAACACAATATTAAACTCTTAAGTGACTTGTTATTTTGCTTTGGCAAAATGACAAGTTAATTCTCTATCAACATCCTGTGTGATTTGTCACGTGACCTGATAGACTGTTTCTGTCTTTCATAATAAAATGCTTGTTGTTGGACCATTCTTGTTGACAATGATAGGCTTCTCAGTCACTTTCTGACCTCTAACCTTTGTGCAGTTATAAAGATTACTGCTACAAAAGTACCACTCATATTATACAGCAGTTTCAAATTGTTTCAGACAGATTGAAAAAGAATTGAGTTGTGTATGTCGAATTCACTTGGCAATGTCATTTTGAACAATCAGTTCATTTGCTGAATTTGTATTATTAACCCTTGATTTATGTTACTTGCCAATCTGAGTTTTCATAAAACTTATTGAAAGGCAAAAATCCTTCTGTGACCGCAGCAGCTTTAAAACAAATGTCAGACAGCAGGACACCTCAGCGGTATGGCACTTCTACAGACTACAAGGAATCAACCACTCAGCTTTTGCCACATGGATTTCATCAGTTTAAGATGGGACTCATCACCACTTTCTCTAGGGCAGTTGGGAATGGGACAAAATGCTGGTCTTGCCAATGACATCCACATCCCATGAATGAATTTAAAAACTGTTGAAAATGGTAGCTTATTGTCTAATATCCATGTGAATATACAAACAATACTATTCATCCCTTCTCTCTCTGCAATCTTAAGAGGGATGGTACACTATCTTCCATTCATGCAGATGCACCACAGCAACAGGTAACAAGAAAAGGAAGTTAATGGTAAAGAGAATTATGATGAAGACAAAGCCACCCAGGTTCACAGTTGTCTTTCAGGATAATGACGCATATCAAGCCTCCAGTCTTACCCTTCAGGGCACCACATGAGTAGACCATGGGAAGTGAATGAGCAAAATGTTATCAAAATGCAGCCAGTGGTGAAGAGCATAACGAGTCAATCACTACTCCACCTGGAAGAAGCACTGAATATGTTTCCATACAGAATATCATATTTCCTTCTCACTGCACCTAAGTGGAAAGGGAGCCAGAATGGGTCTGAGTTTCTGCTGGCACTCTGACCTTCTGAGAAGGAGTCAAAAACATACGCAGGTGTTTTGTAGATAGAAATAAAAAGAGAAACACACCTTCAATAAATATTGAGGAACAACTCATTCTACTTTTAATTTCTGATTCTGTCAACTACTGTGCCTATTTATAATGAGTGCAATTTGTTCCAGTTGCACCAGTGTGTTAAGTCCAGGAAACTTCATCCACAGTATCGTTTTCATGAAACCAAATGTAAATAAAGCTAGTAGCATCATGACACAGAACTGTTCTAGAATAACAAACAAACATAACTGAAAACTTATTAAAGACATATAAGCACAGGTACTAGCTGCCCTATAACTTTACTTGATGAAAAAAAGCATCTCTAAAGCCATGTGAAAACTGCTAAATACTGGAAACAGTGAGAAAACTTCTCTATCTAGAGAATAGTCTGGATGTGGAATTTCCAACATTTGAAGTAGTTGAGGCAAATAGCCGAGATGCATTTAAGGGAAGCCAAATAAACACATCATGAGGAAAGACATAGAAGGATACTCTAATAGGATAAGATGAAATGGGAGAAGTAGGCTTTTGTGGATCATAAAGACCAGTGCAAACCAATACAGTTGCATGTTTCTGTGCTGTAAATTCTACATAATTGTATGAAATTCACCTCAACATTGTCTTACCTATAAGTATAGTGGACCACTGTAAATAAAGGTGTATAATGTTAATGAAAATTTTTAACATTGACTTTTTAGTTACATTAACTAAAAATACTTTCACTTTTTTCTTTACAAATTATAACAGCTATAAATATTGATGGAAAGGCACATCGAACAACCTCTGACGATCAAAATTTAAAATCAATATCTAAGGACTCTTCACTTATTAATCAGGACATTTTGTCTAAAATCTTTTGTGAGAAAACCCCTGCTACCCATGATGCTGCGCCTTGTCCATCTGTCCCTGCGGTTAAGGATCCTTGTGCACAGCAGGAAGCAGCACCTGCTCCAACTGATGCTTATGGTCACCAAGAAGCTACGTCTGGTCCACATGAGAATTTCCCTAGGGCACCATATGTTCGTCACGAAGCCATACCTCTTCCATATGATCCTATGATTAGAGCACCATATGTTCGCCATGAAGCTGTACCTGTTCCATATTATCAGGAAATCATCCCTGCTCCATATGACCCTTACATTAGGGCTCCATATTATAATCAAGAAGGCATACCTGGACCTTTCGAGCCTGTGATTATGGCTCCAGCTATTCGTACAGATGCTGTTCCTATTCCATACGAAACGGTGATTATGGCACAGCCTGTTCGTCAAGCACCAGTGCCTCCTGCCTATGGTTCATCTGTTCGTCAAGAAGTTTCACACTCTGGATATGATGCAAAACCAGCACCTGGTTATCAGGGAAATATACGTGCTTCAAGTGATGCCAAGACACAAGCTGAATCTTCTCTCCGTGAAAATGTGTGTTCACCTATTCATACAGACCCGATGCCTGCTAATTATGGAAGTAAAACCTCAGAGGTCTATCAGGAACCAAGACAAACTATGTCACCACCTGCTTCTCAAGAGCAGTATGAAAGGATGCCTCCATCAGCTTACCAACAAGCAACGGCACCTGCTCCTCCAGAAAACCAGAATGAAAGGAAGTCCCCAACTGTTTACCAACAAGGAGTGGCACCTCAGTATCAATCTCCGCCTATTTATTCACAACCTATACCATCTCCATTTGAGTCTAAGACTGCGTCTTACTATCAACAAGGGGCGCCACCTCACTATTCAAATGTGGCACCAGTTGTTTACCAGCCCATATCACCGCAATACAGTTCAAGGTCCCCTCCTGTTTATCAATTAGCTCCAGGAGAGACTTTAGTGTGTACATCTGTTCCACAAGAAAGTATGAGGCTTCCAACACCTACACTATTTGATGGATTAAAGAAAAGCCACTCTGCAAATGCTGCAAGTGGTGAGATCATATCTGTCTGTGAAGACCATTCATGTGATCAATGTAAGAAGCCATCTTCATTAACAACTGCTCCAAGTGGTGACATTTCATCTGTTTGTCAAGAACATTCATGTGATCAATGTCAGAAGAAATCATCTGCACCAAGTGGCGATGTCTCAGTTTGTGAAGAACATTCATGTGATCAATGTAAGAAGAAATCATCTGCACCAAGTGGCGATGTCTCAGTTTGTGAAGAACATTCATGTGATCAATGTAAGAAGAAATCATCTGCACCAAGTGGCGATGTCTCAGTTTGTGAAGAACATTCATGTGATCAATGTAAGAAGAAATCATCTCGTCAAAGGTTAATGTCTGCTCCAAGCGGTGATGTCTCAATTGTTTGTGAAGATCATTCATGTGACCAATGTAAGAAGAAATCATCTGCTCCATGTGGCGATGTTTCGAATGTTTGTGAAGACCATTCATGTGATCTATGTAAGAAGTCCTCATCTGCTCCATGTGGCGATGTTTCGAATGTTTGTGAAGACCATTCATGTGATCTATGTAAGAAGCCCTCATCTGCTCCATGTGGCGATGTTTCGAATGTTTGTGAGGACCATTCATGTGATCTATGTAAGAAGCCTTCATCTGCTCCATGTGGCGATGTTTCGAATGTTTGTGAGGACCATTCATGTGATCTATGTAAGAAGCCCTCATCTGCTCCATGTGGCGATGTTTCAAATGTTTGTGAAGACCATTCATGTGATTTATGTAAGAAGCCTTCATCTGCTCCATGTGGCGATGTTTCGAATGTTTGTGAAGACCATTCATGTGATTTATGTAAGAAGCCTTCATCTGCTCCATGTGGCGATGTTGCAAATGTTTGTGAAGACCATTCATGTGATTTATGTAAGAAGCCTTCATCTGCTCCATGTGGCGATGTTTCGAATGTTTGTGAAGACCACTCTTGTGATCAATGTAAGAAACCTTCATCAGCACAAAGTGGCAATATCTCAGTTGTTTGTGAAGAACATTCATGTGACCAATGTAAGAAGCAGTCATCTGCTTGTCAACAGTTATCATCTGCTCCAAGTTCTGATGCTTTATCTACTTGTGAAGAGCATTCATGTGATCTATGTAAGAAGAAATCATCAACCTGTCAATTGTCATCATCTACTCCGAGTGGTGATGGCTCACCTGTTTGTGGAGAACATTCATGTGATCAGTGTAAGAAACAGTCACCTACCTGTCAACAATCCTCTTCCCCT
The DNA here is from genome assembly GCF_030684315.1 of Stegostoma tigrinum. Classification (NCBI taxonomy): domain Eukaryota; kingdom Metazoa; phylum Chordata; class Chondrichthyes; order Orectolobiformes; family Stegostomatidae; genus Stegostoma; species Stegostoma tigrinum. Next base: position 126,613,578 of record NC_081358.1, on the reverse strand, counting down.
CCAAGTGGTGAAGTCTCACCTGTTTGTGGAGAACATTCATGTGATCAGTGTAAGAAGCAGTCACCTACCTGTCAACAATCCTCTTCCCCTCCAAGTGGTGAAGTCTCACCTGTTTGTGGAGAACATTCATGTGATCAGTGTAAGAAACAGTCACCTACCTGTCAACAATCCTCTTCCCCTCCAAGTGGTGAAGTCTCACCTGTTTGTGGAGAACATTCATGTGATCAGTGTAAGAAGCAGTCATCCAGCAGTCAACAGTTCTCCAACGCTGCAAGTGGTGATCTCTCATCTGTTTGTGAAAAGCATTCTTGTGATCAATGTAAGAAACAGTCATCTACCTGTCAAGCATCATGTTCTGCTCCAAGTGGTGATGTTTCATCTGGTTGTCAAGAAGAATCATGTGTTCAATGTAAAAAGAAGTCATCTACCTGTCTGGTGTTTTTTTCTGCTCCAGCTGGCGATGACTCATCCGGTTGTCAAGAACATTCATGTGATCAATGTAGCAGGACATCATCAACCTGTCAACAGGCATCATCTGCACCAAGTGGTGATCTCTCATCTGGTTGTCAAAATCCATCATGTGGTAAATGTAAGACAAAGTCCTCAACCTGTCAACAGATTTCATCTGCACCAAGTGGTGATCTCTCATCTGATTGTCAAAATCCATCATGTGGTCAATGTAAGACAAAGTCCTCAACCTGTCAACAGGCTTCATCTGCACCAAGTGGTGATCGCTCATCTGATTGTCAAAATTCTTCATGTGGTCAATGTAAGACAAAGTCCTCAACCTGTCAACAGGCTTCATCTGCACCAAGTCGTGATCCCTCATCTAGCTGTCAAAATTCTTCATGTGGTCAATGTAAGACAAAGTCCTCAACCTGTCAACAGGCTTCATCTGCTCAGAGAGATGACAGTCCATCTGGTTGTCAAGATCCTTCATGTGGTCAATGCAAGAATGTGTCACCTAAACATCAAGAGACCTCATCTACTTGTGAAGCCCGTTCATGTGATCAATGTAGAAAGGTGTCCTCTATTCATCAAGATTATGCATCTGCCCCAAGTACCTCATCTAGCTGTGAAACTCATTCATGTGATCAATGTAGAAAGGTGTCCTCTACTCATCAAGACTATTCATCTGCTTTAAGCACCAATGCCTCATCTGGTTGTCAAGACCATGGATGTGATTCATGTAGGAAAGTTTCATCTACTCGTGAAGATTATTCGTCTGCTCTAAGCACCAATGCCTCATCTGGTTGTCAAGACCATGCATGTGATGCATGTAATAAGGTCTCTTCTACTCATCAAGATTATTCATCTGCTGTAAGTACTAATGCCTCATCTAGTTGTCAAAACCATGCATGTGATGATTGTAGAAAGGTGTCATCCACCTGTCAGGATTATTCAAGTGGTCTCAGTACCAATGCTTCATCTGCTTGTCAAGACCATGCATGTGATGCATGTAATAAAGTGTCATCTACTCATCAAGAATACTCATCGAATGTAAGTACCAATGCTTCATCTGCTTGTCAAGATCATGCATGTGATCAATGTAATCGGGTATCATCTACGCATCAAGAATATTCAAATGCTCCAAGTGCCAGTGCTTCATCTGGAGGTTGTCCAGGACATTCATGTGAACAGTGTAAGCAGGTGTCATCTACTCATCAAGATTATTCGAGTGCTGCAAGTACCAATGTCCCATCTGGTTGTCAAGATCATGCATGTGATCAATGTAATAAGGTGTCATCTACTCATCAAGATTATTCAAATGCTACAAGTCGCAATTCCTCATCTGGTTGTCAAGATCATGCATGTGATCAATGTAATAAGGTATCATCTACTCATCAAGATTATTCATCTGCTGCAAGTGGCAATGCCTCATCTACCTGTCAAGAACATTCATGTGATCAATGTAAGAAAGCATCATCTACTCGTCAAGATTATTCGACTAATTTGAGTACCACTGCCTCATCTGGTTGTCAAGACCATGCATGTGATCAATGTAACAAGGTATCGTCCGCTCAAGGTTATTCTTCCACTAAAAGCACCAGTGCTTCATCTAGCTGTCAAGATCCTTCATGTGGTCAATGTAAAACACCATCTACTTGTAAGGATACTTCGACTGCTGCAAGCAGTAAAACATCAACTAGCTGTCAAGATCCTTCATGTGGTCAATGTAAAACATCGTCTACTCGTCAGGATAATTCGACTCCTGCTAGTGCTAAGACCTCATATAGTTGTCAAGATCCTTCATGTGGTCAATGTAAAACATCATCTACTCGTCAGGATAATTCGACTCCTGCTAGTGGTAAGACCTCATATAGTTGTCAAGATCCTTCATGTGGTCAATGTAAAACATCATCTACTCGTCAGGATAATTCCACTGCTGCAAGTAGTAAAACTTCATCTAGTTGTCAAGATCCTTCATGTAGTCAATGTAAAACATCAGCTACCCGTCAAGATAATTTGTCTGCTCCAAGTAACAATGATTCATCTAGCTGTCAAGATCCTTCATGTGGTCAATGTAAGAAGGCATCAACTCCAAAAGACAATATCTCATCCACTGGTCAAGAACATTCATGTGATCTCTGTAAAAAAGATTCATCTCAGCAAGAATCTAATCCATGTGGAGTGTGTAGTGAGTGTTCCCAAAAACCTTCTCAACAAGATTCAAGAAGTCCCCAAGATCCTACACTGCAATGTCTGTATAAAGCCCCATCATCTGCATATGGTGCATCTACAGATCCTTCAACAACATTTACTCCACAAAATAGCACGTGTAAGGCTGCAGCAAGTCCTGGTGGAGGGAATGCTGACACATTACCCACCAACAAGCCCATTTATATGCACCTTTCTACAAAATGTTGCATTGTGAACTATAGTGATTCATCAACTTGCCTTGAGCCCATAACTGTGTATCACGAATCTACCATTCATCGAGTATCAGAAATACACTTTAGGGATGAACCTGAAACAGGCAGTACTGAATCTAAAGATGATGCTGCTGTATGCGCTGCTGATGGTTCTGCATCAAAAGGCAAAAAGGTTGAGGCAGCATCACCTGCTCCTCCCTCTGAGGAAGATACTTCTTGCCAAAGCTCTACAGATTCTGTATGTGGGGGAGAAGCCGAAGCACAGGGAAAACCATCATCCACTTGTGAAGGAGATGCTGGTAAGGAAAATGCAAATTAGATGAAGAATAAAAGAATTGATATGAAGTTTTGAACATGAGAGTTGAGAATTGGGAAAACTGGTTTTGCCACTCTCCTTTCAAAGACCATTGAAAGCTAACTCTGTCCAGGAACAACTGGGCATTGGGAGGTTACAGCAGGGGACAGGGAGTCACAGTTAAAATAGAATAGTGGACTTACCAACTGGTTTCCTGATCTAGCAATGTCAGTTTTTAATCGTAGCTCACATGAACACTCGTGTAAAGTTGCATTCATGTCTGTGAGTTAAAATTTCATTGATTTTGCTGTTCATGCAGATTTTCCTAACTGTTTCGCACATTATTCTTCTGTTGCAAATTTGTAGTTTAATGTAACTTCAGCATCCTGAAGTATAAATAAAGGCTTTCTATCACAAAATGAATCTAGGATCAAAGGGGTATGTTTTCAGAATATTTTTTCAAAGGTCTTGGTGGATCATGAGTGCTCTTGGACTTCAGAAAGAAATATCTGTCTCCTCCCACAGTGGACTTTTCACTTCTGCAAGCCTGATGTCTGTTGGACAGCCCCACCCCATAAAAGACAGTGCTGGAATCCATTACTTCTGCTCCCCCTTGGTGTCCTCTAGCCATATGATTTTAATGGTCAAGCAGCTACTTCTTGATGACTTTGAGGCTACTTTTTGGAGGAAGTGACAATAACATATTCTTGAGGTCTGACTGTTGAAATCATCTGGATCTCCTCACTTTCACTCTGACTGGATGGTAGGCTGAAAATCAATCTAGAATTAAAGTTATTACAGTTCCTCCAAACAGTTGGCATGTCATTGCTTTGTAACAACTTTGGTATTTAATGTAAAATTAGGAAAAATGGTAAAAAATTGCCTCACTTAATTGAATTAGAGGTCATCCCTTTGCTTTTTATTTAGCTGTTGACACTTTACTCACCATCTAAAACTCTCAGTCACCTGCAGGGACTTAACATTTGATATTCCACTTACATCAGTTGTATGATCTTTTGATCTCTCTGCCTATAGACTCTAGGTCTGTGTGCTCTCCTCTCTCACTGCACTTGACGAAGGGGCCATGGTCCGAAAGCTTGTGTGATTTCAAATAAACCTGTCGGACTATAAAATGGTGCCATGTATCTTCTGACTTTGTCCTCGTGTGAAGCAATGTAGAATGAGAGGTCATAGTTTTAGGATAAGGGGTAACAGATTTTAAACAGAGATGACAGAGAAAATAGAAACTGAAAAGTCTGTCAAACATAAAAACTAGGTGAGGTTGTTGGCTTGTTTTTGTTCAGACGTTTTGTCACCATGCTAGGTAACATCATCAGTGAGGCCTCCGATTAAGTGATGATGACCTACTCTGCTTGGAAGTTATGCTGTGTGGTCTGGAAGATATTCTTACCTCGTCCTTCTTTTTGACCAGAATAAATTTTTGTTGAGTATTAGGAAATATCTTTGGGACATTGAATTTTTTTTTAAACAAGCCTTCCTGGAAATGCTGTGATTTATCCTTAGATGATTGCATTGAGTCACTTCGCAGGTATCATCTGTCCGAGTTTTTTTTATGGCGATCTTGTTTGTGATTGGAATTGGTGAAATTGAAGCCACCTGAAGAGACAGCAGCTTCCCAGCTTGGATCTCATGTTTCTGAACACCTTTGTGGTAAAATCAACGTGAAACTTGATTACTTCTTTGAACAAGTAACTGTATTTCTCAACAGCCTGCATTTGCTGACACCAAGGAGCATTCACAGTATGCTCTAAGGAGATGTTTGTACATGCGCTTGTGAATGAGTTATGTTAAAAGTGTTTCATAGAACATAGAACAGTGCAGCACAGTACAGGCCCTTTGGCCCACGGTGTTGTGCTGACCTATTTATCCTATGAAGATCAATCTACCCTGTATACACTACATTTTACTATCCTCCATGTGCCTATCCAAGAGTCGCTTAAAAGTCTGTGAAGTATCTGACTCCACTATCACTGTCGGCAGTGCATTCCACACACCCACCATTCTCTGTGTGAAGAACCTACCTCTGACATCTCCCCTATACCTTCCGCCAATCACCTTAAATTTATGCCCCTCGTAACAGTCATTTCCGCCCTGGGGAAAAATCTCTGACTATCCACTCAATTTGTGCCTCTCATCATCTTGTAAACCTCTATCAAGCCACCTCTCATCCATCTTTGCTACAATGAAAAAATCCCTAGCTCCCTCAACCTTTCCTCATAAGACCTGCCCTCCAGTCCAGGAAGCATCCTGGTAAATCTCCTCTGCACCCTCTCTAAAGCTTCCACATTTTTCCTATAATGACGTGACCAGAACTGAACACAAGTGTGGTCTAACTAGGGCTTTATACAGCTGCAGCACAACCTCACAGCTCTTAAACTCAATTCCCCTGCCAATGAAAGCCAACACACCATACACCTTCTTTACAACCCTACCAATTTGGGTACCAATTTTGAGGGATCTATGGCCGTGGACGCCAAGAGCTCTGTTCCTCCACACTGCTGAGAATCCTGCCATTAACCCTGTATTCTGCATTCAAATTCGACCTTCCAAAATGAATCACTTCACACTTTTCTGGGTTGAATTCAATCTGCCACGTCTTTGCCCAGCTCTGCATCCTGTCAATGTGCCGTTTTCACCCACAACAGCCCTCCACGCTGTCCACAACTCCACCAGCCTTCATGACATGTTTCAATTATGAGGCTGTTTTCTGCACATAATGCAGTTTTGGGAGCAGGGCATGGCTAGTGGTAGTGAGTGAGTCTGTGGTGAAGGGGGGAACATGAGGACTATATACACACAGGTCCTTCTTGTCATGCACCCTCTTCAGAATTGTAACCCCTATCTTACAATAATGAATCACCTCACACTTCTTTGCATTGATACTCATCTTCCACCTATCCATCCACTCCACCAACTTAACATCCTTTTGGAGTTCTACTGTGGAATCCTTCTCACAGTTTGCAATTCTTTTAAGTTTAGTGTATCTGCAGCCTTGACATTTTCCTCTGAAAACCAAGATCCATTTCTATATAAACAAGAGTCCCAATACTAACCCCTGAAGAATTCCACTACAAATCTTCCAAAAAAAGTCCACTGACCATTACCCTCTGCTTCTTATCGCTCAGCCAATTTTTTACCCAATTTGCTATTGTCACTTTTATACCATAATCTATAACTTTCCTCACAAGTTGCATGGGGCACTGTGTCAGATGTATTCTGGGAATCCATGTATACCACATCAACAATGTTATTCTCATCAAGCTTCTCTTTCATCTCTTCAAAAAACTCCAGCACATTAGTTAAATACAACTTCCTCTTTGGAAATCTGTGCTGATTCTTCCTAATGAACTTGCTTTTTTACCATGTGATTACTATTTCTAACCAGGATAATTGTTTCTCAAAACTTCCCCACCACTGAAGTTAAACTTTCCTTCACTGAGTGAGTTACTGAATGCAAAAGCCAGATTGTAATGCTGTGGAACTTTATAATACGCTGGTTAGGCCAAAGCTGGAGTTTTGTGCATGGTCACCACATTACAGGAAGGATATACTTGCTCTGGAGACGGTAAAATGTGCTTTGTACCAAAGATTGTGTTGCCTGCCTGTTGTCAGCATTAAGGACATCAACTGAGGGCTGGGGAGGAACTTGGTTTTAGAGGGACAGGATCATCCACATTGGCATCAGTTAAACTGACAGAACTGGAAAGAAGGTTCTGATGAAAACTGGCACCAGTGCAGGGATAGAAAGATGCTAGATAATAAAGTGTGAAGCTGGATGAACACAGCAGGCCAAGCAGCATCTCAGGAGCACTAAAGCTGACGTTTCAGGCCTAGACCCTTCAGAGAGGGGGATGGGGTGAGGGTTCTGGAATAAATAGGGAGAGAGGGGGAGGCGGACCGAAGATGCAGAGAAAAGAAGATAGGTGGAGAGGAGAGTACAGGTGGGGAGGTAGGGAAGGGGATAGGTCAGTCCAGGGAAGACGGACAGGTCAAGGACGTGGGATGAGATTAGTAGGTAGGAAATGGAGGTGCAGCTTGGGGTGGGAGGAAGGGATGGGTGAGAGGAAGAACAGGTTAGGGAGGCAGAGACAGGCTGGGCTGGTTTTGGGATGCAGTGGGGGGAGGGGAAGAGAGCTGGGCTGGTTGTGTGATGCAGTGGGGTATGCTATTCTGGTGGGAGGAGCTTCACTTTAATCAAGCTGGGACCAGTACCTTGATGAATTAAATAACTAGTACTATAGAAAGGGCTTCAATTGAATCAGAGAGGAGGAGAGTTCAGGAGAAGGGAAGCAATTAAAGCTATAGGATATGGCAGTATTGTAGGGCAACTATTTAGATAAGGATACCCAGGGTAGGACAGGAAGGGACAGAGTGTACAATCATGAAAAATGTAGCATGTAGGGTCAAATAGAAAAAAAAATTGTAAAAAAGGCAAAATTAATGGGTGTTTCCCTAAACTCTTATAGTATTTAGAACACAATAAATGAGTTGATTGCACAAATAGAGGTTAATGAAATCAAAGCTGGAAGCTAAATATTTAGGGATATGTGATTTTTTTGAAAGGACAGGCAGGAAGGTCAGTGGTGGGGATATGAATGTATGATATAAATACAAAAGCAAGAAATGATCTTGCATCAGACGATACAGAATCCATATGAATGGAGGTAGGTAATGGTAAGTTGGAAAGGTCGCTGATGCATACAGTCTGAGAAAGGGATAAAACCATTGTGAGGGCAAAGATCTTGTGTACATTAGGGATGAGACGAACAAATTCTTGAACAGTAGTGGAGAATAATAAAGGGTTATAGGGAAAGAGCAGGAAAGTGAGTGTGAGGAATATAGGATCAACCACGATTCTACTGAATAGCAAAGCAGGCTCGAGGGGTCAAATGGCTTATACCTGTTCCTACTTCTTACAATTTTATTAACTAAGGAAGTTAAGGATATTATCAAATTGAAAGAGCAAAAATGCAGTTTTACAAGATTAGTGGTAAAATAGCAGATTGCAAATGTTTTATTGGCAAACAGAAGGTGACAAAAGAAAAGAATCAATTGGCAGAATATAATTTCTGCCAGTAATTTACCAAGTAATGTAGAAACAGATGGTAAGATCTATAAATGTATAAAAAAGAAGATACAAGTAAAAGTGAACATGGGCTGATTACAGAATAAGGTTGTCTGGAATGATATGCATATACGTTTTCAGATTAGTGTGTATCCTAGGATAATAAAGGAAGTAGCTATTCAGATAGTGGATACACTGGTAGTAACCTTCTGATAAAATACCAGACCGAAAATACTAGAAAACTGTAAGTGTAATACCTTTGCTCAAAAAAGATTATAAAAGAACTATAGACCAGTAAGCTCAATATCTGCCACTGGGAAACAGTTTAGAGTTAATAATAGCAGAGCATTTAGAAATACATAACGCAATCAAGCAGAGTCAACATGGCTTCATGAAGGGTAAATCAGGCCTGACAAATTTGTTACAGTTGTTTGAGGATGTAACAAAGATGATAGATAAAGGGGAAGTGATAGATGTAAAATATTTGAATTTCCAGAAGTCATTCAATAAAGTTCTACAAATACGGCTACTAATAAGAGACTATGGTGGGTTGGAAGTATTATATCAGCATGGATAGAGGAATGACTCAGTAATAGAAGACAGAGAGTTTGGAATAAGAGGGTATTTTCAGGATGGCAATTAGTAGCTAGTTCTGTGCCACAGGGATGAGTGCTGGGCCCACAGTTATTTACAATATATATTAATGAGCTGGATGAGGGAAGTTTGTAGATGACACAAAAATAGATGAGAAAGATCATGCTGCGGATGGCACAAAGTCTACAGAGGGATATTTGACAGATATAGTGTGGGAGAATGTGAGGTAATGCACTTTGGCAGGAAGAATAGAAGAACTGAATATTATTTAAATAGAGAAAGAATGCAAAAAGCTGCAGCTCAGGGATTTGAAGGTCCTCTTGCATGAATCAGAGAATGTTAGCATCCGCATTCATTTTTTTAAACAGGGAAGGCAAATAGACTATTGGCCTTTCATTTCAAAAGAAATGTAGTATAAAATTTAGAAAGTATTACTAAAACTATAAAAGGAAAGTGTCAAATCCGACCAGAAACACCCTGACGGTGGTGAATCTATGCAGGTTTTTACTACATAGAGGTGTCAAGACCGGATCTTAAAATAATGCAAGGCTGAGACAGATTTTTAACCACTCAGGGAATCAAGAATTATGGGGAAAAGGCAGTAAAATGGACTTGAGAATTATCAAATCAGCCAGGATCTCACCGAATAGCATCATAGTCGACAGGCATATTTTTGGTCCTATGTCTTATGGTCTTATAGAAGAGATTTGTAAGAATGTTTCCAGAAAATTGCAGCCATGAGGCAAGATTAGATAGGCTAGAGCTGAGTTCTTCAGAACACAGGATGCTAAGGGATGACTTAATTGAAGTGTAAAAAATAATGAGGGAATCAGATAAAGTGAACAGGATAGACTGATTTCCTCTAGCCGAACACTCAATTATCAATGGCACAGATTTAATTTGATTAATATAACTTTGAGATGCATGAATAGTACAACCTCAGTATACAGATACGGCAAAATATTACAAAATACCAACTACATGGATATACAAAGGAGAAATCATGCTTAACAAATCTACTGGAATTTTTCAAGGACTTAATGAGTAAAGTCTATAAGGGGGATTAAGTGAATATACATAACAACATGTAAACTAGGAGAGAAGGTAATTTAGCTTTTTCAGCCTGCTCGTCATTTGATACAATCATGGCCGATGCCTGTTCTCCATTATGCTTCAACCCATTCCTAATTAAAATTCTATCTATCTCCTCCTTAAATTTAGTCAATGTCCTAGCACTCTGGGAGTAAACAAGAAGCATATTATCTAAAGAGTGAGAGACTGCAGAGTTCAAAGATGCAGAGTAAAGTGAGCATCCTGGTTCAGTATTGGTAAAAGCTGGTATGTAGGTACAGAAAATAATTAGGAAGGCTAATACGATGTTGTTGTTTATTGTGAGGAGAATTGAATACTAAAATAGCGAAGTTATGCTCCACTTATGCAGGTCATTGGAGGGGCCACATTTTTAGTGTACTGATTATCATCTAGGATACTGTGTACAGTGTTGGTCTCCATATTTAATGAAGGATGAAAATGCTTATAAGAAGTAAGGAAGTGATGATTGAGTGGTAATATTGCTAGACTATTAATAGAAAAATCCAGTTTATGGTCAGGGGAAAAATCTTACCTGGCCTGGTCTACCTGGGCAGCTTTCTAATCAATAAGGGAGTCAAAGGTTATGGGATAGGGGAGGAAAATGAAGTTGAAGATGATTAAATCAGCCAAGATCTCACTGAATGACAAAGGGACTTAATGGTCTACATCTTCTATGGCTTAGGTAAAGGCTTTGGAAATCTTTTCTTCAAAATATTTTTAAGGCAGAGGTAGATAGATTCTTGGGAAGTAAGGTGGTAAAAGGCTCCTAAGGGGCTAGCCGTGAAGGTGGAAGTTGAGATTACAATCAGATTAGCCAGAATCATTGTAAATGTCAGAGTAGCTTGAGAGGTCACATAGGCTAGACCTGATCCTAACTCCCAACTCTATGTAATATCATATCAATTCACCATAGACCTCAGAGTCTAAATGACCTCAAGTGAAACGTTGCATTAAATTTTCTTTACACTTGTTTGACGGAACAATTTCTTTGACAAGGTACCTCACAGGATGCTGATAAATAAGAGTCTATTGTGTAAAGGGAAAGGTACCGATACGGATAGAGGATCGGCTTACTGGCAGAAGGCAGAGAGTGGGGATAAGGGGGTCTTTTTCAGGATGGCAGCCGGTGACTAATGGAGTTCTGCAGGAGTGAGCATTGGGACCAAAACAATTCATGTTATGCATTAACAATCTGGATAAAGGAACTGAGGGCATTATTGCTAAATTTGTAGATGACACAAAGATAAGTGGAGGGACAGGTAATGTTGAGGAAGCGAGAGGCTGCAGAAGGACTTGGGACAGGCTAGGAGAGTGGGCAAAGAAGTGGCAAATAGAATATAATGTGGGAAATGTGAGGTTATGCATGCGTAGGAAGAAGAGAGGCACAGTCCATTTTCTAAATGGAGAAAAGCTTTGGAAATCTGAAGCACAAAGGGACTTGGGAGTCCTAGTTTAGGATTCTCTTAAGGTTAACATGCAGGCTCAGATGGCAGTTAGGAAGGCAAATGCATTCTTAGCATTCATTTCAAGAGGGCTAGAATACAAGAGCAGAGTTATAAAAACAGAGATTGCCGGAAAATCTCAGCAGGTCTGGCAGCATCTGTGGAGCCAAAGGAGAGTTAACATTTCAGATCCAGTACTCCTTCTTCAGACCTGCTGAGTTTTTCCAGCAATTTTTTTGTTTATGATTTCCAGCATCCGCAGTTCTTTGTATTTTTTTTTAAGAGCAAAGATGTACAGCTGAAGCTTTATAAGGCTCTTATCAGACTGTATTTGAAATATTGTAAGCGTTTTGGGTCCCATACATAAGGAAGGATGTGCTGATGTTGGAGGGGTCCAGACAAGGTTTACAAGAATGATCCCGGGATGAAGGGCTTGTCATATGGGGAGTGGTTGAGGATTCTCGGTCACTATTCAATGGAGATAAGGCGGATGAGGTTAGAAGGATGAGAGTGGACGTGGAGAAGATGTTTTTAACTCGTTGAAGAAAATGTGACCCGAGGGCATAGCCTCAGAGTGAAAGGACAACGCTTTGGAATCAGAATTAAGAAGAATTTCTTCAACCGAGGGTGATTAATGTGAAACCCATTGCTCTTAGTAAAGAGATCAAGGGTTATGGGGAGAAGACAGGACAATGGGGTTGAGAAACTTATCAGCCATGATCGAATAGCAGAGCAAACTTGATGGGTCAAATGGCCCAATTCTGCTCCTGTTTTACAGACTTATGGACTCAAGTATCAGTTATTATTAATTTCACTCAATTTGTGGCCTTTATTTTCTAATGTAGGTATCCAGGACTCTGAAAAGATTGATGAAAGCTGCCCAATCTATTCCATAATGCGTAAAGATGAGGCGTCAGAGGGGAAGGCAACAGATCAAGATGAATCTTGCCCTGTAGAAGAAAGTTCTTCACAAACAGCAGAAGAGAAGACAGGAGAAACTGATGACTCTTGTCCTGTAGAAGAAAAAACAGGAGCAGCTGCAGAAGAGAAGAAGGCATCTGAGGAAGATGAGTCTTGCCCTCTTGAAGAGCCTTCTAAAACAGAACAGGCTGGACCAGAGGGGGCTGAGGCTTGCCCTCTAGAAGAAAGTTCTTCAAAAACAGAAGAAGCTGCAAAGGCTGAAGAGGGGAAGAAAACTGAGGAAGATGAGTCTTGCCCTAGAGAAGAAAATGTTTCTGAGGCAAATGAGCAGGAGTTGCCTTCCATTGTTGACAAAGGCTTCAAACGGGTAAATTGCAGAATTGATGCACTGGGAAGCAAAATGGATGGTCTGATAGACAGCATTAAATCTCTTGCTGATGTTATGAACAAAGAGGATGAGAAACAAACCCGAGAAGGAGAACAAGAGCCAAAACAAAAATCACCACAAGCATCACCAGAATCGAAATCACCAGCACCACCATCACCAAGAACAACAACCCCAGATGCAGCTTCATCAGACACAAATTTACCAGAAGCAGAAGGGGAGGCAGAAACAAAAGCAGAATAAATGATGGAACCAGGACAACACTGCAATCCACCTCTTCTAACCTCTGTGAAGAGACACTGTAACGTTGTGTCTTCTTAAGTAAAATGCTCTCTAAGGAAAGCCTGAGACAGTAGTTACGTTAATGAACCCTGGTACTTTAAAAAGAAACTTGTAAGAATCTGCGCAATAAAGATCTTACTGCCAATTCGTTCAACGTCTGATTCTTGTTTATTAAGCTATTTGGAAATGACTTAATTACAATTCCAGTAATTGCAATAGAACATACTTAATTCCTTGAAAATTCTTGGATATATTAGTATATATATAGTTGGATGTCCATTTTGAGGAAGGTATCTGGTCCCAAAATGTAACTCTGCTTTCTCTCCACAGATGCTGTCAGATATGCTGAGCTTTTTCCAGCAATTACTGTTTCTGTTTTGGATATATTGATGTTTTGCTCTGACTTGCACAGAATTTTGCACTTAGTTTCTAAACTTAAGCCACATATGATGATTACTTAAGGGAAGGTTGGCACACATATGAAACAGAAAGAAATTGGTTGATGGTTAGATCATTAGATCATAAGAAATAGGAAGAATGGACCTTTTTGCTGCTGGAACCTGTGGTGTCTTGCAGTAAAATCATGTGTAATCGGCAAAATCGATCACAGATGTGACTCTGGTCTTAAATCCACATTGCTGCCTGTTCCACACAATCTTCGACTCCCTCACAGATCAAAAATCCATTTGAATATATTCAAGACTGGTCAATGACTGAGAACCTATTGCTCTCTGTAGATGGAAACACTAAAAATGAATAAACTTTTGAGAGACAAAATTCTGCCTCCTCTAATGAGAATGCTTTCAGTTGTTTCAGCGGCAGGAGTCCGGGAGAGAGCGTGAGAGCAGCCTGGGAAGGTAAGCTTTTCGATTATAAAAGTCTTATCTTGCGTGACTGCGGCCTTTCAGCTGTTTCAGCGGTGGGAGTCTGGGAGAAAACAGCCTGGGAAGGCAAGCTTCTTGATTATAAAAGTCTTACCTCACATGACTGTGGCCTTTCAGTTGTTTCAGCGGCAGGAGTCCGGGAGAAAACGCGAGGGCAGCCTGGGAAGGTAAGGTTCCATCCAATAAATTTGTAGGGGAGTCCATCATCAGGGGGATAGACAATATCGTCTGCGAGCAGGATAGAGAATCCGCATGGTGTGTTGTCCGCCCAGTGCCATGGTGTGAGACATCTCTGACCGGCTTGAGAGGATTCTAGAGAGGGAGGGGGAGGATGCAGTTGTTGTGGTCTACGTAGATACCAGCAACATAGGCAGGACTAGGAAAAAAGACCTGTTCAGGATTATGAAAAGCTAAGAACAAAATTTTTAAAAAACAGGTCTTCAAGGGTCATAACCTCCGGATTGCTGCCCGAGCCATTGCAAATTGGCTTAGGAAGGCAAGGATCAGGGAAGTAAACACGTGGCTAAAAGAGTGGTGTAAAAAGAGGGATGGTTACAGGATGGTCATGACTGGGAGTTAAATATCCAGGGGGTATCAAACTGTTCGGAAGGACCGACAGGAAGGTAAGGGAGGTGGTGTTGCTCTGATTTTTAAGGATGATATCAGGCTGGTAGTGAGAGATGATATCGTAAAAACACATTTTGTTGTTTACTGTGGATAGTAAAGTTTTCTCCAGAGTTCCTGATTCAGCTAAGTCATTAGTAACTAAGTCATTGGTCACTATACCAATTTATTCTGACTGTATGCATTCTGCCTATTAACCAGTCTTCAGTACATCCTAGTATATTGCTCTCAGTTCACTGCAACTTAATTTTATGGTATCCTGTGTGAAATGTTACCAACAGCCTTCTTAAAGTATAAATACCCCACACTCACTGGCTCCCACTTCTTGATTCTGCTAGCAATATCCTTAAAAAATACATCAAGTTTCTCAAATATAACTTCCCCTCAATAAGTCATCTGTTCTGCCCAATTGGACATTTATTTTCTAAACATCCAGTAATGACATCCTTTACAGTAGTTATGTAAAAGGACAGACCTGATCTAAAAATTAAATTTCTAAATTGACAGAAGGCTAATTTTGACAGTATTAGGCAAGACCTTTCAAACAATGATTGGGAGAGGCGATTCACAGGTAAAGGGATGGTTGGAAAGTGGAAGGCCTTCAAAAATGACATAACAAGAGTCCAGAGGCAGTGTGTACCTGTTAGCGTGAGGCTGGTAGATGTAGAGAACGCTAGATGTCTGAAGAAATTGAGGCTCTGGTCAAGAAAAAGGATAAGGCAAATAGCTGAGATTGAGTGAATCACTTCAGGAGTAAAAGAGCAGTAGAAGTACACTAAAGGGAAATTAGGAGGGTAAAAAGAGAACATGAGAAAGCTTTGGCAAATAGGATTAAGGATAATCCAAAGAGATTCTACAAATACTTAAAGGACAAAAGGATGACTAGGGAGAGAATAGGTTCACTTAAAGTTCAACAAGGCTGCCTACGTTTGGAACCACAGAAGATGGGTGAGATACTAAATGAGTTTTTTGCATCAGTATTTACTGTGGAGAAGGATACGGAAGCAAGAACTTGAAGAATAAACAGTGATATCTCAAAATACATAAATGCAAATAAATCCCTGGGATGTGATCAAGTGGTTCATAGAACTTTGTGGGAAGCCAGTAAAGTGATTGCTGGAATCCTTGCTGAGTTATTTTTATCATCGATAGCCATGGGTGAGGTGTTGGAAGAGAGAAGGCTGACTGATGTGGTGCCATTATTTAAGAAAGGTGGTTAGGAAAGGTCAGGGAACTCTTGACCAATAAGCCTGACATCAGTGGTCAGTAAATTGTTGGATTACAGCATTACAGCACAGTACAGGCCCTTCCGCCCTCGATGTTGTGCCGACCTGTCATACCGATCTCAAACCCATCTAACCTACACTATTCCATGTACGTCCATATGCTTATCCAATGACAACTTAAATGTACCTAAAGTTGGTGAATCTACTACCGTTGCAGGCAAAGTGTTCCATTCCCTTACTACTCTCTGAGTAAAGAAACTACCTCTGACAGCTGTCCTATATCTTTCACCCCTCAATTTAAAGCTATGCCCCCTCATGCTCGCCGTCACCATCCTAGGAAAAAGGTTCTCCCTATTCACCCTATCTAACCCTCTGATTATTTTATATGTTTCAATTAAGTCACCTCTCAACCTTCTTCTCTCTAATGAAAACAGCTTCAAGTCCCTCAGCCTTTCCTCGTAAGACCTTCGCTCCATACCAGGTAATATCCTAGTAAATCTCCTCTGCACCCTTTCCAAAGATTCCACATCCTTCTTATAATGCGGTGACCAGAACTGTACGTAATACTCCAAGTGCGGCCGCACCAGAGTTTTGTACAGCTTCACCATAACCTCTTGGTTCCGGAACTCGATCCCTCTATTAATAAAAGCTAAAACATTGTATGCCTTCTTAACAGCCCTGTCAACCTGGGTGGCAACTTTCAAGGATCTGTGTACGTGGACACCGAGATCTGTCTGCTCATCTACACTACTAAGAATCTTACCATTAGCCTTGTACTTTGCCTTCTGGTTACTCCTACCAAAGTGCATCACCTCACACTTGTCTGCATTAAACTCCATTTGCCACCTCTCAGCCCAGCTCTGCAGCTTATCTATGTCTCTCTGCAACCTACAGCATCCTTCGTCACCATCCACAACTCCACCGACCTGAGTGTCGTCTGCAATTTTACTAACCCATCCTTCTACGCCCTCATCCAGGTCATTTATAAAAATGACAAACTGCAGTGGACCCAACACCGACCCTTGTGGTACACCACTAGTAACTGGTCTCCAGGATGAACATTTCCCATCAGGTACCACCCTCTGTCTTCTTTCAGCAAGCCAATTTCCGATCCAAACTGCTATATCTTCCACAGTTCCATTCCTCCGCATTTTGTACAATAGCCTATTGTGGGGAACCTTAGCGAACACCTTGCTGAAATCCATATACACCACATCAACCGGGTTACTCTCATCTACCTGTTTGGTCACCTTCTCAAAGAACTCAATGAGGTTTGTGTGGCACGACCTTCCCTTCACAAAACCGTGCTCACTTACCCTAATCAATTTATTCTTTTCCAGATATTTGTAAATTCTATCCCTTATAACCTTTTCCAACACTTTACCAACAAGTGAGGTAAGGCTCACTGGTCTATAATTACCAGGGTTGTCTCTACTCCCCTTCTTGAACAGGGGAACCACATTTGCTATCCTCCAGTCATCTGGCACTATTCCTGTGGACAATGACGAGTCAAAGATCAATGCCAAAGGCTCGGCAATCTCCTCCCTGGCTTCCCAGAGGATCCGAGGATAAATCCCATCTGGCCCAGGGGACATATCTATCTTCACCCTCTGAAGGATTCTAATACCTCTTCCTTATGAACCTCAATCCCACCTAGTCTAGTAGCCTGTATCTCAGTATTCTCCTCGACAACATTGTTGTTTTCTAGAGTGAATACTGTTGAAAAATATTCATTTAGCGCTTCCCCTATCTCATCTGACTCCACACACAACTTACCACTACCATCCTTGATTGGGCCTAATCTTACTTTCGTCATTCTTTTATTCCTTAAATACCTATAGAGAACCTTAGGGTTTACCCTGATCCTATCCGCCAACAACTTCTCACGTCTCCTCCTGGCTCTTCTGAGCTCGCTCTTTAAGTCTTTCCTGGCTACCTCGTAGCCCTCAAGTGCCCTAACTGAGCCTTCACATCTCATCCTAACATAAGCCTTCTTCTTCCTCTTGACCAGAGATTCCACCTCCTTCGTAAACCACGGCTCCTGCACTCTACAGCTTCCTCCCTCCCTGACAGGTACATACTTATCTAGGACACACAGGAGCTTTTCCTTGAATAAGCTCCACATTTCTAATGTGCCCATCCCCTGCAGTTTTCTTCCCCATCCTATGCTCTCTAAATCTTGCCTAATCTCATTGTAATTGCCTTTACCCAGCTCAAACTCTTGCCCAGTGGTATACACCTATCCCTTTCCATCACTAAAGTAAACATAACAGAATTGTGATCGCTATCACCAAAGTGATCACCTACTTCCAAATCTAACACCTGGCCAGGCTCATTACCCAGTACCAAATCTAATGTGGCTTTGCCCCTTGTTGGCCTATCTATATATTGTGTCAAGAAGCCCTCCTGCACACACTGGACAAAAACTGACCCATCTATAGTACTCAAACTATAGTGTTCCCAGTCAATATTTGGAAAGTTGAAGTCCCCCATGACAACAACCTGTCTCTCTCACTCTTATCGAGAATCATCTTTGCTATCCTTTCCTCTACATCTCTGGAACTATTCGGAGGCCTATAGAAAACTCCCAACAGGGTGACCTCTCTTTCCTGTTTCTAACCTCAGCCCATACTACCTCAGTTGACGAGTCCCCAAACATCCTTTCTGCAACTGTAACACTGTCCTTGACCAACAATACCACACCTCCGCCCCTTTTACCATCTTCTCTGTTCTTACTGAAACATCTAAATCCCGGAACCTGCAACAACCATTCCTGTCCCTGCTCTATCCATGTCTCCGAAATGGCCACAACATCGAAGTCCCATGTACTAACCCATGCTGCAAGTTCACCCACCTTATTCCGGACGCTCCTGGCATTGAAGTAGACACACTTCAGACCAACTTCTTGCTTGCCGGTGCCATCTTGCTTCCCTGAAACTTTATTTCGGACCACCCTACTCTCAACCTTTTCTATAGTCGAACTACAATTTTGGTGCCCATCCCCCTGCTGAATTAGTTTAAACCCACCCGAACAGCCTTAGCAAATTTCCACCCCAGGATATCGGTACCCCTCTGGTTCAGGAGAAGACCATCTTGCTTGTAGAGGTCCCACCAACCCCAGAAAGAGCCCCAATTATCCAAGAATCCAAAACCCTCCCTCCTGCACCATCTCTGTAGCCACGTGTTCAACTCCTCTCCCTCCCTATTCCGCGCCTCACTAGCATTGGCATGGGCAACAAACCAGAGAGAACAACTCTGTTCGTCCTAGCTCTCAGCTTCCATCCTAGCTCCCTGAATTTCTGCGTTAAATCCCCATCTCTCCTCCTACCTATGTCGTTGGTGCCAATGTAGACCACGACTTGGGGCTGCTCCCCCTCCCCCTTAAAGATCCCAAAAACACGATCAGAGACATCACGCACCCTGGCACCTGGGAGGCAACACACCAACCGTGAGTCTCTCTCGTCCCCACAGAACCTCCTATCTGTCCCCCTAACTATGGAGTCCCCAATGACTACTGCTCTGCTTCTCTTCCCCCTTCCCTTCTGAGCAGCAGGGACAGACTCTGTGCCAGAGACCTGTGCCCCACTGCTTTCCCCTGCTAAGTCCCCCTCCGCCAACAGTATCCAAAATGGTATACTTATTGTTGAGGGGAATGGCCACAGGGGATCCCTGCACTGCCTGCGGGTTCCTTTTCCGTCCTCTTACTGTAACCCACCTGCCTTTTTCCTGTACTTGAGGAGTGACTACCTCCCTGTAACTCCTCTCAATAACCCCCTCTGCCTCCCGAATGGTCCGAAGTTCATCCAGCTCCAGCTCCAGTTCCCTAACGCGGTTTTCAAGGAGCTGGAATTGGGTCCACTTCCCGCAGATGTAGTCAGTAGGGACACTAGTGGTGACCCTTATCTCCCACGTTCTGCAGGAGGAACATTCAACTACCCTGACCTCCGTTCCCATTATTCTAAATTCACAAGACTTTAAAAATAAAGAATAAAAAATAAACTTGTTACTTACCAATCAGGCACACAGAACCTTTTTTTTTGGTTCGAGGAGGAGGATGGCTGGGAGACACTACCCGGGCAGTGTTTCAGGTAACGCAACCACACAAATATATTACCTCACTCACTCACCAGTCCCGTGTCCGCTCCTGCTTAGCGTCCCTCCGCCAATTCACGAGGTAAGCTTTTTATAGGTTCAAAAACAGTGACTCACCGGCTTCCCAACAGGCTCCTACTCCAAGCTCCCGCTCGCGCTGCTGCTGCAACCAGAAATGGAAGGCACTGGCACTCAAGGTAAGCTTTTTAAAGATTCAAAAACAGTGACTCACCGGCTTCCTGACAGGCTCCTGCTCCAAGCTCCCGCAAGTTTGCAGATGACACTAAGGTGAGTGATAGAGCAAAATGTGCAGAAGACACTGAAAGTCTGCAGAGAGATATAGTCAAAGTGAGTGGGCAAAGGTCTGTCAGATGGAGTACAATGTTCCTAAGTGTGAAGTCATCCATTTGGGTAGGAATAACAGCAAAACAGACAATGTTTTAAATGGTAAAGAATTGCAGCAGGCTGCTGTGCAGAGGGACTTGGGTGCCCTTGTGCATGAATCGTTAAAAGTAGGATTGCAGGTGCAGCAGTTAATTAAAAAGGCAAATAGAATTTTGTCTGCCATTGCTCGAGGGACGGAGTTTAAAAACAGGGAGGATCTGCTGCAACTGTATAGGGTCCTGGTGAGACCACACCTGGAGTACTGTGTGCAGTTTTGGTCTCCTTACTTGAGAAGTGATATATTAGCAATAGAAGGGGTACAGAGGAGATTCACTCGGTTGATTCCAGAAGAATGAGGGGAGATCTCATAGAAACGTAAAAGATTACGAAGGGAATAGATAAGGTGGAAACAGGGAGGTTGTTTCCGCTTGCAGGTGAAACTAGGACGAGAGGGTGTTGCTTCAAAATGAAGGGAAGCAGATGTAGGACTGAGGTCAGGAGGAACTTCTTCACCCAAAGGGTTGCGAATCCATGGAATTCCCTGCGCACTGAAGCAGTTGAAGCTACCTCGCTGAATGTTTTTAAGGCAAGGCTGGATAAATTTTTGAATAGTAAAGAAATTAAACGTTATGGTAAGTGGGGAGGTAAGTGGAGCTGAGTCTCAAAAAGATCAGCCATGATCTTATTAAATGGCGGGGCCGGCTTGAGGGAACAGATGGCATACTCCTGCTCCTAGTTTTCATGTTCTTATGTTCTAATGCCCTTACAGTTTTGCTGTGACGCATATTCCTGCAACGCGAATTTTGTATAAAATGACTAACAAATAGGGAAACCCCGTTTCTAAAGTGCAAACTTGTGTTGGCTGTAACACAATTCCATCAGTGCGCAGAGGAGTAAGTGTCAACATGACACGATTGTATTGCGGGCTTTGTCCTGAATACATGCAATGTTTGTGCCAAAAGAGTCCTGCTCTGGCATCACATGATTATTTCATAGACTTTGTCTTGAATATGCGCAGAGTTAGCACCGAAAGAGTCTATGTACCAGCATCACATAATCATTTCAGAGACTTCGGCGTGAAGCACTTTCTGTGAGAGATACAGAACTTCATGATTTATTGGGTTTTTTTGCAAATTCTGCCATGTTACCAACAAAAATGTGAGGACAAAATGACAAGAATGTAAAAGAACAACTTTCACACTGGAAGAGAAGCTGGATGTTATAAAGTGCTCTGAGCATAATAAGAGAACATATGATGTAGTTTGCATAACATGAATAAAGGAGTCTACCTTATACACTATTAGAGGCAATGCAGAAAAGACTGAAGCAAGCTGTATTGCTGGGAAAATCTGAGTGCGAGCAAATCTGTGAGGTCACAGACAAAGGAACTTGAGGAGATGGAGCAGATTCTAAGTGTGTGGGTAGAAGATCAAATGAAAAAGCAATCTGGGCCCACCTTTCTCACCATAAAAGAGAAAGCCTTATTAATTTTGAAGATCTAGCAAAAAAAGGTGAAAATCCCACAGATGTGCCTGCCTTTAGTGCTAACACTGGCTGGTTTGCTGGTTTTACAAACTGCTATGCTTTCCATAACGTAAAGTTATGTGGCAAAGCTGCTAGTGCAGACAAGGAACATAGATGGCATTTTCTCCCATCGTAAAAAGATTCAATCATGAAAAAGGCTACGACTTAGATCAAGTTTTCAATTTGGAAGAGACGGGTTTATACTGGAGCAAACGCCATCAAGAACCTACATTTCTGTGGATGAAGCACACGCTTCAGGCTTTAAGGTGGCAAAGGATCGTATGACTGCTGCTAGGTGCCAATGCCAGTCTTAGTGAATTAGTAAATCTTAAGCCTGTCTTGGTGAACCACTCTGCCAACCCAAAAGCCGTGAAAGGTTACCTTAGTCTACTCTAAGCATCTACTTTAGGTCCAGCAAAAGAGGTTGGATGATGGGGCAATTTTTCTTCTGACCTTATTGGTGATGTTTTGAAACATGTTTTTATAAAGTATTGTAGGAAAAAAAGTTGGATTTTAAGAGTCTCCTCATCCTGGACAATGCGCCAAAGCATCCTCCCACCATTGGTGAGCTTTCTGAAAACATCAAAGTGCTATTTCTAACCCCGATTTAACATCAAGAATGCAACTGTCATTGTCGTGGAGGCCTAGGATTACTGTTGGCAAGGTCTGCTTGCATGCAGTTTGGCGGAAGTTTCTATCATATTTTTTTCAAGATTTTAAAGGCTTTGATCTGTCAGAGGAGCTCCCAAGAATCAAAGAACATTGTGTTGATCTCGCAAAGCAAGTTGGATTTGAAGAAGTGGCAAGTGAAGATGTTGAAGAACTGCTTGAATCCCACTCTGTACAGCAGATATACAGCAACTTGTCGCTGAGGGGTAAGTGGAAGCTGGAGATAAAGATGGAGTCCAGATGCGGCACCACAGGAGCTTTCCACTTCTGTTTTGTCTCCTATTCTGAGGGAAATTGAGAAGCAGTTGCAGCTCTTAGAGGACAATGATTACAATGCAGAGCACAGCAGGTAACAGTTCTTTTTTTCTTTATTCATTCATGAGATGAGGGCATTGCTGGCCAGGCAGCATTTATTGCTCATCCCTAATTGCCCAGAGGGCAGTTTAGAGTCAACCACATTGCTGCGGGTCTAGACTCACATGTAGGCCCGACCAGGTAGGATGACAGTTTCCTTCCCTAAAGGACATTAGAGAACGAGATGGGTTTTTCCGACAACCAACCAACGTGTTCAGGGTCATCATTAGATTCTTAATTCCAGGTATTTTATTGGATTCAAATTCCACCATCTGCCCTGACAGGATTCGAAGCTGGGTCTCCAGAATGTTGTCTGGATCTCTGGCTTACCAGACCAGTGATAATACCACTGGGCCATTGCCTCCCCATGGAATTATTTCTTATTTGGCACCCAATGAACAACTTTTTCATGAAAGAAGAAAAAGGGCAAAGCAGCAAAAGCTGAATGTCTTTCTTAAGCCAACCCACAAGAAACAGAAGACAATGAACCACAATCATCCACTTCTGGAATAACCATTTTTCCCCCTAACCCTTCAACCACAACTGCTTCTGAAGGTGATGATGATGATGATGGTGACAACCCTCATCCCCTGCATTAACACAGCAACCTTGAAACCCCCTTCCCACATCAAGTCATCGTGACATTTTTTCAAGGTAAGGTGTTAAATTTACTTTTATTTCATTCCCAGATATGAATAAACTGTGCTGTCCTTTGTGATAAGCTGTTGAGTGATTTTTGCGTGATTTTGAGTGATATATTTTGGTGGTCTGTCCCTAACCATGCTTTTCCCATGGGCCCCGTTATTTCCAAAGTGTGATTTTCTATTACGCGACATTGCGCATGAACACAACTATTGTGTTATAGCAGAACCGACTTGTACTTTTAAATAATGTTTCCTAGTTCTGGATTTCTTGTCATTTACCCTGTAAAGCTTCCTCAGAATTTATGTTTCAAGAAGTTTAACTTGCATTCTCCAAAACTTCAGTCAGTCTAATCCAATTTGCTGAACCTTTCTCACCAGACAACCCCTGCATCCCAGGAAAAATGAGATGTGATGCACTTGGAAATGACTAACAAGACAAGGGATTACATGACAAATGGTAGAAACTTAGAAAGTACTGAAGACAGAAGACCTTGGTATGCATATCCACAGATCTCCAAAGATAGCAGGGGAGATGGTTAAGGTGGTTAAGAAGCCATTAGGGTACTTGTCTTTAAGATCCAAATCATAGAATACAAGAACAAGAAGGTGACTCGGATCTGTATAGATACCGATTGGGCCTCAACTAGAGTACTGTATGCAGTTCTGATGATATTACAGGAAGAATATGATTAAATGAGCGAGGGGCAAAGGAAATTTATCAGGATGAGGCTGTACTGGGGGGGGGGGGGGGCTGGTGATTAAGATATGGGGTAAGTTTAGAAAGGCTATGGCTGTTTGTCTTGGAACATGAAATGGTGGCACAGAACTGAACAGAGGTGTATAAGATTATGAGGGCCATAAAATGGGTGTGTAAGTGAAGGCATTTTTTTCCAATAGTACGGGGATCAATAATAAAGGGTATAGATTTAGGGTAGCAGGTAGAACGTTAAGAGGAGAGTTGAGGATTTTTTTTCCATTCTGAGCTGCTGGGATTGCTTTAAACTAACATGGCAGGGATGTGGAAACTGAAATGGAATAGTGGAGAAGAAAATTAGATTCATAACATA
This sequence comes from Stegostoma tigrinum, assembly GCF_030684315.1. NCBI lineage: Eukaryota > Metazoa > Chordata > Chondrichthyes > Orectolobiformes > Stegostomatidae > Stegostoma > Stegostoma tigrinum. The sequence goes on along the minus strand of NC_081358.1, from coordinate 126,589,140 downwards.
CTTGGAGGTATACTTGTCATTTGTCAAGAGAATAATAAGCTAATAGGTGAAGTCAGAGTAAGGGACAAAGAAATTAAGCCAAGGTCAAGGTTACTGTGCAGGTATGTGATTGCACAGAGTAAATGAGATTGATGCAGATTATATAGCAACATGATGTTTTAGCAATAACAGAGACCCCACTCGAGGAAGAGCAAGATGGCTACTAAAACTCCTGGATCAAAGGTTTGCATAAAAAAAAGAAAACTGAAGAGGAGAGGCAGTAACAGTGGTGAAGGAGAGCAGTGCAGTGCTGGAGAAAGAGGATGTTTCAGAGCTTTCAAATACTGAATTGATTTGGCTAGGCTAAGGAACAAAAAGTGTATAATCATTTGGTCATACAACATGGAAACAGACCTTTTGGTCCAACTCGTCCATGCCGACCAGGTATCCGAAACCAAACTAGTCCCATTTAATTAAATTGTTTAATTCATTCACAGCACGTGGGCATCGTTGTCTAGGCCAGCATTTTTGCTTATCCCTGATTAGAACACTGTTGTGGGTGTGGAGTCATTTGTAGGCCAGACCAGGTGAGGATGGCAGTTTTGTTCCGTAAAGGTTATTAGGAAATCAGATGGGTTTTTCCTGACAATAAGCAATGGTTTCCCAGTCATTGTTAGATCCTTAATTCTAAAACCTGGGTTGCCAGAACATTATCTGCCTCTCTGGATTAATAGTCCAGCAATAATACCACTAGGCCATTGGCTCCCTTAATTTGCCTGTGTTTGGCCCACGTCCCTCTAAAACTTTCCTGATCATGTACCTGTCCAAATGTCTTTCAAATGTTGTAATTGTACTGGCCTAGGCCGCTTCCCCTGACAGTTCATTCCATACACACACCATCCTCTGTGTGAAAAAGCTGCCTCAGGTCCCTCTTAAATCTCAAACCCCACCCCCTACCAGACCCAGCAACATGCTTGTAATATTTTCCTGTGTCCTTTCGAGTTTAACAACAACCTTCATTTAGCAGGGTGACCAGAATTATATGCAGTATTCCAAAAGTAGCCTCACCAATGTCCTGCACGGCTGCAACATGACGTCCCAACTCCTGTATCCAATACTCAGACCAATGAAGATAAGCATGCCAAACACCTTCTTCACTACACAAAGCAAGAGCTGGAGAGTCATCTAGACTTCAAAACGTTAGCTTGCTTTCTCTCCATGGATTGTGCAAACAAAGAAAACAATACTGTCACCAAAAGCTTTCAAAATTAATAAAGAAGCAGTCTTGTATAGACTGTTCTACATAATGTTGACAAGAAACCAGAAGCAGATGACATGCATCCAACAATATTGAAGGAAGTGAAAGTGGAAATTGTGGGGATACTGACCATGAACTCTCAGGCCTTCCTAGATTCAAGAGAGGTGTTAGAAGACTGGAGAATTTCAAATATCGCAGCCTCATTCAAGAAAGGTTGTAAAGATAATCTGATAATTACGGACTAGTCAGTTTAACTTCTGTGCTTGCAAGTTTATGGGAAAAATTACTTGGTAGTCAATGGAAAAAGGTTGGTTGAGTAGGAAGTGGTGGCAAGGATTTATAAAAGGGAAATAAGATATCACTAATTTGCTGGAGTTTTTTGAAGAGGTAGCCAGGGGTTTGATGAGGTTAATATTGTTGACGTGGTATTATTGGATTTCCAGAAGGCTTTTTATGTAGTGCCACACAAAAGACTTGTGAAAAAAAGTTATAGGTCATGGTATAAAAGGGACAGTAGTAATGTGAATACAGATATTTTCTAATAAACTTGTTCACAGATGTTATGACACACCTGCGATCAGGCGGGAATTGAATCCAGGCCTCTTGGTCCAGAGATGTAGACGCTGCACAAGAACCTGTAGGACTGTGGAAACAAAACTGGCTGAGTAATCAGAAAAGATGAGTCATAGTCAATAGATATTTTTCAGGCTGGAGGAAGGTCTAAAGTGAAGTTCCCCAGAGGTCAGTATCGGAACCTTACCTTACCCTCATATCGATGATCTGGATCTTGGTGGATAGTGATAATTTTAAAGTTTATAGATGACACTAGACTTGGAAGAATTGGAAACTGTTTCCACATATTATGGATAATAAAATGTGAGGCTGGATGAACACAGCAGGCCAAGCAGCATCTCAGGAGCACAAAAGCTAATCCAAGATAATAAAATGTGAGGCTTGGGAACCCTGCAGCCTAATGGTATCAATGTGGACTTCACCAGCTTCAAAATCTCCCCTTCCCCCACCGCATCCCTAAACCAGCCCAGTTCGTCCCCTCCCCCCACTGCACCACACAACCAGCCCAGCTCTTCCCCTCCACCCACTGCATCCCAAAACCAGTCCAACCTGTCTCTGCCTCCCTAACCTGTTCTTCCTCTCACCCATCCCTTCCTCCCACCCCAAGCCGCACCCCCATCTACCAACTAACCTCATCCCACCTCCTTGACCTGTCTGTCTTCCCTGGACTGACCTATCCCGTCCCTACCTCCCCACCTAAACTCTCTCCACCTATCTTCTTTTCTCTCCATCTTCGGTCCGCCTCCCCCTCTCTCCCTATTTATTCCAGAACCCTCACCCCATCCCCCTCTCTGATGAAGGATCTAGGCCCGAAACATAAACCTCCTCCCTCCACATATTATGGTATTACATAAGTGCTGTTTTAGATACTGTAGCAGGAGTTTCACTTCACTAGTGTTTTGGGTACTATATGAAAATCGGTTGTTTTTTCTCAATCTGTAAAGGAGCTTTTCTGGATGAATGGTATTTCACTTTTACAATCTGTTTAAAAATCTCTGTATCTGTGTTGTAAGTAGGCAGTTTGGATTATGCTATATAACGTTTTTTAAAAATGCTGATGATTATTGCTAAAGTAAGATCTGCAGCATTTTTACTTATATTTTAGCAAGATAACTACTTTGTTAAAACTAAAATAAAAGAAGGAAATGATCTATCAAGCCAGTTTCTGACTTAGAGAGACAGTAAGAACTGCCGATGCTGGAGAATCTGAGAATAACACAGTGTGAAGCTGGATGAACACAGCAGGCCATGCAGCATCAGAGGAGCAGGAAAGTTTGACGTTTTGGGTTGAGACCCTTCTTCACACCGTGTTAGTTCCTGACTTAGATCTGAATTGTTGGCACTAACATCACTAGAGATCATAACACAGTGTAAAGCTATAAAACACATTGATAAGTTAGTGCAGTCTGTGGACAAGTGGCAAATGAAGTTCAACGTGGACAAGTGTGAGGTGATATACTTTAGTACAAACAACAGAGACAGACGGTATAAAATAAACTGTACCATTCGATAAAGTGTGTGAAGCAGACAGAATTGGATGTAAATATAAGGACAGAGATTCACAGCTGTTATTAAAGTATACATTATTTTAGGCTCTATTAATAGGGGCTTGGAGTACAAGATGAGGAAAATTATATAAACTCATAGGTCATTATACAGACTTACCACGAATACTGTGGATAGTTCTTGGCAGTTCTACGTATGTGCATAGGGGGAGTGCAACAAATAACTGAGTGAATGATTTCATGGATAGGAAGGTTTAGTTAAAAGAAAAGTTTGGAAAAATAGTAGAGGCTGGGCTATTAAATGTATTCAAGACTGAGGTGGACAGATTTATGTGGAAGAGGGTAAGAGTTATGTGGAAAAGGGAGAAAAGTGGAGTTGAGGATTATCAGAATCAACCATGATTTCCTTGATTGGTAGAACTGACTTGATGGGCTGAATTACCTATTTCTGCAACGTATGTCTTATGGCCTAAAGTGTTACTTGGAAAGGAAGAAGTTGAGCCAAGATTTGATAGAAGTTTTCAAAATCATGAGGGATCTGGACAGAATAGATGTGGAGAGAAAAGAAAGAGTTCTGAAGAAGGATTACTGGACTTGGAACTGTAACTTTGTGTTCTCTCCACAGATGCTGCCAGATCTGCTGAGTTTCTCCAGCAATTTCTGTTTTTTCTGTAGGTGGGGAGAAACTTCCTGTTCGTAAGGAGGGTGGAAGACACAGTTTTAAATATTTCGGAAAAAAAATAAATGCAAGATGAGAAAATCACACAGTAAATATTTAGGGTAGGGAATGAGAGATAATGGGAACTGCAGATGCTGGAGATTCCAAGATAATAAAATGTGAGGCTGGATGAACACAGCAGGCCAAGCAGCATCTCAGGAGAATGCTGCTTGGCCTGCTGTGTTCATCCAGCCTCACATTTTATTATCTAGGGTAGGGAATGCACTGCCTGGAAGTGTGATGGAGGCAGGTTCAAATAAGACTTTCCAGGAAGCATTGGATTTTTAAAAAAACAAATTGAAACAACATGCATTGCTCTTAGGATAAATTGTGGATTGACTCTAAGTTAAAATGTTCTGCTGGAGAACCAATGCAGGTACAATGGATCAAATGGCCCCTTTCTGTAACAATTCTGTGATTCAGTACAGCAGTAATCAAGCACAGTTATTCCACCAACTTCTGTAAGTACTTCTCATCTTAAAATCATGATTAAATCACTCTTGCAGAACTTCCACCCTATGAGAAACAGGCAAAAATAATTTAATGGAAATGAAATATTGAATTTGCAATACTGAGGAATCAAGGAAACACATGAGTGAAAGTCCTGTCATTGCATTTAAACTAAATTAATGAGTATAAACCTGCCAGATTGTCATAACAGTCTTGCTGATTCACGTTGAAACTGTAGGAAAGGAAAACAATCTGGTCCATTTAAGACCATAAGACCATAAGATATAGAAGCAGGATTAGACCATTCAGATCATTGGGTCTGCTCTGCTATTCGATCACGATTGACACGTTTTTCAAATCCATTCTCCTTCCTTCTCTCCATAAGCCTAATCCCCTTACCAATCAAGAATCTATCTTAAAAACACTCAATGGCTTGGCCTCCACAGCCCTCAGAGGCAATGAATTCCACAGATCAACCATTCTCTGGCTAAGAAATTCCTCCTCATCTCACTTCTAAAGGTTTGTCCCTTCTCTCTGAGGTTGTGTCTTTGGGTCCCATACCTTCTACTAGTAGAAATATCTTGTCAACATCCGCTGTATCCAGGCCTTCCAGTATTCTGTATGTTCCAATCAGATTCCTCATCATCGTTCTAAACAGACCCAGAGACCTCAAACAGCCTTTCATCTCTGTGATCAATCTTGTAAACGTACTCTGTACTCCCTCCAAGGCTGGCACATCCTTTCTTAGATATGGGGTCCAAAATTGCTCAATATTCCAAATACGGTCAGATCAGAGTTTTACACAGCCTTAGCAGTTTATCTCTGTCCTTCTGTGCTAGCCCTCTTGAAATGACTGCTAACATTGTATTCGCCTTACTAACTTAACTTGCATCTTAATCTGAAGAGAATCCTGAACTAGTTTCCCAATTTCCTTTGTGCTTCAGATTTCCAAAGCATTTTCTCGTTTGAAAAAAAGTATGACTCTATTCTTCCTGCCAAAGTATATGACCTGACACTTTCCCACACAGTTTGTATCTGCCACTTCTTTGCCCACTCTCTTAGCCTGTCCAAGTCCTCTGCAGCCTCCCCACTTCCTCAACACTACCTGTTTCTCCACCTATCTCATGACAATTCAAACTTACCAACAGTACCCTCAGTTCTTTCATACAGATTGTTTATGTATAGTACAAATAGTTATGGTCCCAACACCGACCCCTGCAGAATTGCACTAATCACTGGCTGGCATCCTGAAAATGACCCCTTTATCCCCATTCTATGCTTTCTGCCAATCAATCAATCCTCTATCAATGCCAGTACCTTGCCCCTAACACCACAGGTTCTTGTTTATCAGCCTCCTGCGTGCACCCTGTAAAAAATCTTATGGATACGTGATTACAGGCAAAATGGTTCTCTGAAACACCTCTGAAATTACTGAGCAAGTGAAACATTTTTACCAAATCAAAATATAAGTGGAAAAAGAATACAACAGGACAGATCACTGAGCATTGACTTAGGGGCTGGAAATGAGAAAGGCACAGTCTCCCCCAATGACCCTGCAAAGTCTTCACAAGTATTTGGCATGTGCTGTCCCACTGGCAGGATAATCCACAAGAAGTGGCTGCCCATGATATACAATTGGGAGAGAATGGTTCTAACAGTCCACAACATTGGCTGTCCATTGCTCAGTATCAATCATGAGAAAATGTTTGATGCTTTCAACAAAAGTCAGTCTATGTGGCAACTTGGAACTTGTGTAGAGCAGCTGTCACCTCAATCGTATGTGCTGAATATAAACAACCATCGTGGCAATAAATATTGTGGCAATTGCAAACATCTACACACAAGCAGAGAGGTTATACCTTCGCGACAGCCATTTGGATATCCAAGCCTTGGTCCTACGCTGACTTGCTAGATGTGCTGTACAAGAATTACAATTCCGCCAACACTATCATTACTTCACCACATCGCTACTTCTGCTTCCACCCACATGACCGTTGCCATATACACACCCACTTGAGAGACAGTCTCTACCCCACTCCCAGCTCTAGCCTAACATTAAGCCCCAGCCCCAAACCCTGCCAGGCATTCACCATACCCTCCGTACTCCCCCTCTCTGAAATGTTTGGTTAATTGATGGTAATTTTCATTACTGACAATTCATATTGGGGAACTCAACTGATTAGACTTGGGCAAGGGAACCAACTAGTGGTCACCACCAACTGCCATTAACTGTTAGGGAGGGAACTCCAGGATTTTGATCCAATGACACTGGAGGAACTGTGGTATTTCTAAGACGGGACACTGAGTGGTTTGGTGAGGAAGTTTCAGGCGGTGACGTGCCCACACATCTACTGCCCTTGTCCTTCTGAATAGAAGTTGTAGTCAGTTTGGAACGTGCTGCCTATGGAGCCTCGCTGAATTTCTGCAATGCATCTTGTAGATAGTACACAATTATGTGACTAAGAGCAGGTGATAGTGGACATCTGTGGATGTGGTACTTCTCCATCACATGCAATGTTTCAAGAAGGCAGTTCACCATCACCCTTTTGTGAGCACTTAGGGATGGGTAATAAATGCTGACCTACCCAAAGAGGTACTCAGTCTAGTGAAGGAAGAGTTAATTTTTTTTTAAAAAGTGTATAGTATTATCATTACATGGGGTTGTGGACACGGGAATATAGTTAAAACGAGCTGGTTCAGGGAAAGAAGTTGAAAGGGGAGGAGCAGGCAAAGAAGGGCACAATGGCCTCATCCTGCTGTTGTACAGTGATGTTGGCTTTGGGGACCAAAAACACTGAACCCTCGTGTTTGTCCGGTCACGTGCCTCCCAGGGCGGAGCGATGACGTCGACAATGAGGCGCGCGCTGCCCTGACCGTTACCGTTCAAACAGCTTCGCGCTGCTACCGGCGAAGCGTCCGTTCTCAGCCCAATTACTGAACGGTGGGTGTAGCCCCGCGGAACTGACGGAATCTTGTGCACAGTTGTGGATTGGTCACACATTTGCCGCTTGTCTGCTGAAAACGAAGCCGTTCCAATCGGTATCTTTTGTTTTGGAAGGGAAAGCTCGGGCACCTATTGCTGGTGTTTGTTATTTGAGAAAGCTCGCGTTCCCGTAGCTGGCACTAGCTTTTTGAGAAAGCTCGGGGCCTGATTGTTTTCTCGAAATGTAAACGCCAACAAAGTGTGGAGCTGGATGAATCACGGGAATTCTCCAGCATCTGTAGTTCCTATTATCTCTGATCCATTTCGAGAAAACTCGGGCGACAAATCGGCGGGAATAGGTTGGGGTGGACGCCATTTTTATTAGCGTGCACACGTGTCACTGGTCACGTGCTCAGTGTCAGTCGAACGTCTGATACTGGACACAGCCCTTGCCTCTGGACATTGGGATCACTAGGCACTCTACCCCTTCTTTCTCCGCCACCCCCCAAAAGCTTTTCATCTTACAATCATCAGACCATTTGTAAGAACGCTAATGGAGGGGGAGGAGGGTGATTAACAAGAGAACAATTATTGCTCATTTTATTAAGTTAGACCAGATTCATCATGTGTACTTTTCGAACCAGAACCAATGTGTTAATAGGTACCTTCCAGTACACGCAAATGCCCCACTGTGGCAACCCGACCAACATTCTTAAATTGGTTCTCAGCATAATTCTTGGCATATTCAGAATTATGTAGCAGTTGTTG